>NC_029792.2:128338183-128358969 GCF_000816755.2 Arachis ipaensis | reverse complement strand
AAAAATAACAAACGAATTTCTTTAAAAGAATCATAAAAGTTTTTTTTTATAAAAAAACATAATTCTTTTGAAAAAATACCAAAATTTTTAAAACAAAATGTATTTTTTTTATAATAGTACATAATAATGTGAAGAAGAAAAGAAAAGAGAAAAAGAAAGAAGAAAGAAGAATGTGTTTGGGATGCTTTTATCTAAATTTGTAATACAAATATTTAATTATATTGGTCATATTAAATTCAAGGAATATGTTAAAAAGTAGTAAAAAATATTAAATTCGAGAAATATGTTAAAAAAATAGTAATCGGGTGAATCAGTATTTTTATAACCAATTTGGAATCAAGTTTTCAAAATTGATCTTTTTGTTTTAAGTAATAGAATTTTCTTTTGAAAAAAAAAAATTTTTTTTTTATAAGGGATGCGCATTTTTTTTAGAAAGCAACAAAATTATAAAACAAAACACATAAATTCTTATAAATAGCAACACGAAGACTATAAGAAAAAGAGAGAAAGAAAAAAAGAGAAATGTGTTTTGGGGTATTTTTACTTTGTTTGGTTAGAGACTCGTTTAAACAAATATGTTTATTTATACCTTAGTATCATTCTAACAAAAGAAAAAAGTTTTATAATTAAGTAATTTGTTCAATTAAGTTCGACCAAATTGTATAACTGTTTTTTATATTTATGTGCATTATTTTTTCTTCTTGTTTACACTATCGTCAGTGTTGTTTCTTTTCTTTTTTTTTCCCTTCTATTTTTTTTATTTATCTTTTTCATTCGTTATCATTATTGTCGACTTGTCGTTGTAGTCACTACCATCACCACTACCACCATCGTCATCTTCTACTCTTCTTCTTTCTTTTTTTGTATTTGATTTTTTTCTCTTTTCTTTTTTTCTTTCTCCATCATAATCATCATCATCATCATTATAATTTTTTGTCATAAGTTTGGATTTGAAATCTCTATATAGTTATAGTATTTCTTATGTGATTTAAACTATGTTGATAAATTTTCTGGTGTCATAATTTTTAAGTCTCGGTGTTATTATGAGTTAAATTCGTTGTAACTCATGTTTTTATACTTGTTTTGAGTTTAGTTTTTTCTAGTGTCACTATTTTAAAATTTTGATGTTATTTTGATTTAAATTTAGTGTGATTCTTGTCATAGGCTTGAATTTGGAGTCTCTATTTAGTTGTAGTATTTCTTATGAAATTTAAACCATGTTGATGAATTTTTGGTGTCATCATTTCCAAATTTCGGTGTTATCATGAGTTAGATTCAATGTGATTTAGGGTGGCGCTAGTGCCGAAGTTTGTTGGTGCTAAAGAAATTAAAGATTTCCGGCCGATTAGTATGGTGGGTTGTGTGTACAAGGTTATTTCTAAGGTGTTGGTTCGGAGGATGCGTAAGGTTATGCCGGGTTTGGTTTGGGAGACTTAGAGTGCTTTTGTGAAGAGAAGGAAAATACATGACGGGGCTCTGATTGCTTGTGAAACTGTGCAGTGGCTGAAAGTAAAGAAGAAGAGCTCAGCGATAATCAAATTAGACTTTCAAAAGGCTTATGATAGGGTCAAGTGGAGCTTTGTGGATATTGTTCTGGACAAAATGGGCTTTGGCTGTAGGTGGAGGGCTTGAATAAAGGAATGTGTTTGCTCTGCATCGATGTCGATTCTAATAAATGGTTCCCCCTCTAAGCCGTTCAAGATGGAAAGGGGCCTAAGACAAGGAGACCCTCTATCTCCCTTTCTGTTTGTGCTAGTCATGGATGTTCTCCATAGAATGATTCGAGCGGCTGTGAGGAATGAGTGTATTACCCCACTTTTGGTTGGGCGAGACAACATTGAATTATCACACTTACAGTTTGTAGACGATACGATCCTGTTCTATCCTACTGAGGAGGAGACTATCCGGAACTACCAACGATTGTTGCGGTGCTTTGAGCTGATGTCTGGATTGAGCATCAACTTTGAAAAGTCCAGCTTTATTCCGGTCAATTGTGAGCAGCGTTGGACACGGAAGATGTGTCATTTATTAGGTTGCAAGGAGGCTTCTCTACCAGTCAGGTACCTGGGCATCTCTTTGGGAGCAAACCCGAGGCTTGTTCGGACATGGAAACCAGTGATTGATAAGGCGGAAGAAAATCTGAGTCTGTGGAAAGCAAAGTCCCTCAATAAGGCGGGTAAGCTGGTCCTCATTAAATCGGTTCTCAATAACCTGCCTGTTTACTATCTCAGTTTGTACAAGATGCCCAAGACAGTGGCGGAGAAGTTGATCTCACTACAATGACGTTTCTTATGGAGTAAAGAGGATGGGGGATATGGGACGCCGCTAGTAAAATGGGATATAGTAATGGCTCCAAAAAAGGCAGGTAGTTTGGGAGTTGGTGATATAGTGGTTCGGAATACAGCCTTACTCTTTAAGTGATGGTGGAGATTTTCAAAAGAGGACTGTCCTTTATGGAAGAAAGTTGTTTGCTCCTGTAATAACATGAATCCTTCTGAGATGCTGAGTGGGCAGCCAATACCTATAAGAAGGGGTCCTAGGAAGGAGATCTGTCAATTACAAATCAGAGAACCACAAGTGAGAGAAAGGATGATAAGCGGCTTGTCCATGGAAGTAGGTAATGGCGGATTAATCCGGTTCTGGGAGAATAACTGGTTACCTAGTGGTTCGTTGAAAGATGTGTTTCCAAGATTTTTCTCGGTCTCAAACCTCAAAGGATCCGTTATAGGGGATTGTGGGTTCTGGGATGGGTTAGAGTGGATTTGGAGTTTTCAATGGAGGAGAGAGTTATTTCAATGGGAGTTGGAGCTACTAAAGCAACTTCAAGAGAGGATACAAACAGTGAAGTTAACAAATGAAAGAGATGATAGTGTGGTATGGAAGTTTGATAAATCTGATATTTTTTCCACTAACTCCTTTGTGTAGGTGATGCAAGTAGAGACTCTTCCGGAGGACATCACTACATATAGTTTCACTAGTGCTATTTGGAGAGGTTTCGTACCTCCGAAGATCGAGCTGTTCGCTTGGTTTGTGTTGGTAGGCAGGGTGAAAACCAATGATAGGTTGTGTAGATTACGCATTATTGCACAACAAGATAATTTGTGTGTGTTATGCTGTAAGTCTGAAGAGACTGCGTTTCATTTGTTTATTGGGTGTGAGTTCACTTGGCAGGTGTGGAGTGCGTGGCTGTTCGCTCTTGGGAGGTTTTGGACAATGCCATGTTCTTTAAAGGAGCACTTTCTAAGTTGGACGAATGGTTCAGTGCGAAAGGATGAGATAAAGCGGTGGTTCATTGGTTTTTTTGCTGTTATATGGACAATCTGGCAAAAAAGGAATTGTAGAATCTTCAAAAACCAAGAATCGAGTGTGGAAGAAATTCTGAACAGGTCTTTCGAATTCTATGATGAATGGCTTGGTGGTGAACCCTTTGGTTGTTGATGGCATTGCCGAAGATGACTAGGGGTTGTCATGTATGCTGAGTTGTCCAGTGTTGTTATCTGGGTTCATGTGTTGTATGGTTTGTTTTAATGCTCCACCTTGTGTGTTGAGCTCTTTACTTTAAAAAAAAAGATTCAATGTGATTTATGTTTTTATACTTGTCTTGAGTTTAGTTTTTTCTGATGTCACTATTTTAAAATTTCAGTATTATTTTAATTTAGATTGGTTTGGTGTCTCTATGTAGTATCATCATCCTTCTTTTCCTCTTTCCTTTCATCATCATAAGAAGAAAAAAAAATCAAATAAAGAAAAGGAATAAATACATAATACTACAAAAGTACTAAAAAGAGAAAAAGAAAAAATACAGCAACTACGTGTAGAGCAATAAATACGCAAAGAACAAAAAAGAGGAGGTACGTAAAGAAAAAGAAAGAACGCGAAGGAAAAAATGCACGATATCATTCCTGGGAATTAGAGTATATCTACACGTTCTCATTAATGAAACGATTTTTGTTAACTTTGAACTAACTTAATTAGAATTGATTATAAAAATACTTAAATATATAGCAAAATTGTTAATAAAATATGAAAAAGTATTGGGTACCAAGAGTCAATTTGTCAATTTTTGACAACTCAATTAATAATTAATACTTTTAAATTATTTTAATAAATTTAAATTTCAAAAAATGACATTAATGAGAAATTTGAATAATAAGGATTGTGTTGAGTAACCGTCCACAAGGTCACTGTGATCAGCGTTCGTTTTCCTCCTATCATCGCAACATCTCCTTTCTCGCCAACAGCACCGCTTCGCTGCCACTGCAGCGCGCTCCCGTCACAGCTGCATAACGACCATGTCACCGGCTCTTTGGTGCGCGGCCGTTTTGCTCTGGTAGAAGCTTTTATTTTGCAGGTTGCAATCATCTTCCTCGCCAGGTGCCGATTCGGGGCCGTTGCGGTGCACTGCTGTTCCAGCCGCAATAACCGCTGCGTCGCCGGTTCATTGGTGTGCCGCCATTTTGTGACGGTGAAACCTGTTATCGCGAAAATTCGTGCGTGTTCCATCACCTGATTGCCATCGAACGTGCATCCCTCGACGTCGTCCAGAAGCCGCAAACAAAAATTCCGCATTCTCAGACGACTTCGTCGATGGAACGTAAGTTTGGAGAAGAAGGAACTAATGCATCATCCATTGATGTGGGTTATGAATATTCTTCTAATGGATGTGTCTTTAGAAAGTGTCTTTTTGTACATGTGTCTTCTAATGGAGGTGTATTTTGTGAATGGTGTCTTGTACAGTAATGGCGACACTTAGATACACTTCAGAAGACCAGTGGTTACTCGCCGATGAAAGCACGTGCGTCATTGACCATTGTTGACGCCGGCGATGGAAACACGTCCAAAGATGGAGGAGAGGTCGGAAAAGGATAGTCGTCGGAGTTAGAGGATGAGACTGGACTTGAACAGTGAAAGACAGGATTAAGTATGTTTACTAGTGGTAATTGGGGATGAATTAGGTTTACCATGGATGATTAGACATATGTTTTTTTTTTTTTGAAATGAGCTCTAAAATTCAGTTCAATAAAAGTTGGTAGGAGTTGGCAGCACTCTTCTTAGTTATCTAGCAGAATTAATAAAATATAGGATTGATTCTCATCTTGTTATACGAAATCAATACAAAATTAATTATTGTAGTCAACATAAATAATTTAAATGTATATAATATCAAAAAATATATTGACCTATTGGTTAAAGTGCTTACAAAACTGCCAACGAATTACAACTCAAATAGCATAGTCTTCTCATATTTATCTAGAAATCGCAGCTCAATCTTATCTTTAGTAAAAAAAAAGTGCTGATACAAAAATAGTTATTATATTCAACATAAATAATTTAATCATAGACCAAAAAATATCCCAACCAGAGAGGGCAACCGGCGAGTGCAAAATCTCGCCGGAATTCCGCTCCGCGGTTGCCGGAATCTCCATTTTTTCCGATTCAAACTTCGAATTTTGGATTACATCACTTTTTTCCATTTTCCTTGTTTTCGCTTGGTGTTGTTATTATTACATAGGAAAGAAAATATTTCAGAATTCGTTCGGCAGAAACCAACAATTTTTGGTGTTAATGTTTACGTTACTTCCTTCATCTTGACCCTCTTTTTCGGGCGGTGAAGGGGTGTACAACGAGGCAATGCAGTAAACAACAAAAGCAAAGAGGGTTTCTACAGAGATCTCTTGCTCTATATAAGCTTCTAGGACCCTCTCCAAAGATTCAATTTCATTTTCCTGAGCTTGAAGGAAGAGATAGAAAAAAAAAGTTGTTTTCTTGGGGTTTGGTGTTTGTGTTGAAATTTTTTAACAAAGGTGAGAATTTTCGTTGAAACTGGTATCTGTTTGTTTAAGTCAGAATAGATTTTGATTTTTTTTGAATTATCTTTGTCTTTGGTGCCAGTGGATATGATTTCTTGCTCAGATTAGAACCTCCTCTGTGTTATTCTTTTTGATCTGTTAGATTAGACTGTTGTTGAAAAAAAATTGAATTTCTTACCCTTCCGTCTTGATCTGCGTTTGTTCCGGGTCTTTTTTATTTTATTTTTCATGTAAATTCTTTTCACTCCTTCTATCTTTTTTTTTTTCAATTCCGGTGGATGATTTTGTCCATTTTTCATAATTTTATCTTTTTTGCAGCCGAATTTCTAGGCTGTGTTAGGTTGTTGGTAGGTGAGCAACGATGTTTCTGATAGTTTTTTTCTTCTAATATATTATTCATCCTTTGCTGTTGTTCCATCTGGTACTGTTCAGTGGTAGATGCTACTGTTTCTGGTTTGATATCTTTGATTTTCCCTTTTTAAGCTGTAATTCATGTAGCACCTCTAAAAGAGTTTAAAGTAGTCCCCTTTTTGTTACCTTTCTTTGATTCTTCAGTTTTGGGGTTGGTTTTGTTCTTAGAGTTATGATGGATGGTATTTTTTTAGTGGGTTTGAAATGGGGTTAGATTTTTTTATGTGGATTGGTTTTGTATATTCATTGTTATATGTCATTTCCTTTGTGTATAGCAAATGACCTTAAATTTTCCAGCAGATGATAGGGAAATAAAGGCTAGTAAGTGAGATTGTGGATTTCTGGATTCTCAGCTGAAGGATGCCTTTTGAAGTAATGAACCAGAGGGGCGTTTCGACCTCGTCTCACTTTTACGACGACATCTCCTTTCCTCCAGAGGTGAGGATTATCCTCACTCTCTCACTTTGGTGTTCTTAAATTTTATCATATAAATTTAAGAACTTTGGCACTAGTTTCCAAAAGGTTGATAAAATTATGTGTGATCTTGATGATATTCCCCTTTTGAACTATTGTTGGTTTTTCTAAAAGTGTGTGGAATTTTGTATGAGCAGAAGAATCCTGGATTACGGAAGCAAAAATCTATTCACGAGCGATACCCGCAAGGTTAGGTCCTATCAACTCATCATTTGTTAATAGTCCCACACAAGTTATTGTTCTGTTTCGTGTCGTTAAATTCTATCGTTGTTGCCCTGAGTATCTACTAACTAATTTTTTGTACGTAGAGGTTGCATGAACAGTTTTGTATTTGGGTTTAGAATCTTATGCCTTAGATGATGCCATTGGGGTTTTGATTGAAACTCCCTTTTGGGATTTAAAAGTAATATTTCTCTCACTTTCTGTTTCAAATTCTTATAATTGTTTTGTTGCATTTGGAATACATGATTATAAATGTAGTTGTGAAATAGCCTTAACACAAGTAATTGCTCTGTACTCTAAAACTAGTACATCTTTCACTTGTTGTTGAATGCTAGTATGCTTGTCTAACCTATATCTGTCTTTCATTTGCTATGAATTACTGGATAAGACAATGATAACTTTCCAATGTTGCAAGTATGTTTATTGAGTATTTGACTCTAGCTTACAATTGATACTATTGTTTCAGTTTGTTGCGAAAACCTAATTGCTGCAACCTTTATTAATGCTTCGTAATGCATGTATAATTTATGATGCCATCCTTTAAACGCTTTAATTGTTGCAAAACTATGATTATTAATTATGATATCTTAATATAGATGTTTCAATTTGTTATATTGAAGCTCATGTATGCGTTTTTGGTATGTTTACTCTTAAGATTTCACTGCTATTTTTTATGCTAATTTTTAAGGCAAATAATGTAATATCCATCTCTACATGCATTTGTTTCGTGAAAGCAGTCTATTCTCAAGTTCATTGTCTGATATGTTTACTCAAAAGTGTAAGAATCTTTTTATCCATGCTAAGATATTTGCATGCTTGTATAATGGTTAATGCAGAGTGGTAAAGGAATTAGTACTGATGCCCTTTTATCTTACTAGAACTTGAGATGCAAACTAAGAAAAGTTTTCTATTCATTTTGGTTTTATATTAGTTGAGTTGATATCCTCATGGGCCTCTTTATATGTGTTTCTTGGTGCAGTGAGATTAATGGGGAATGATGTTTTCCGGGATCAGTCTGTTTCCGTTGGTTCCCTTCCTGAGGAAGAACCATATAAATCTCTTCAAGAAATTGAGGCTGACACTATTGGGAATCTTCTTCCTGATGAGGATGACCTGTTTTCTGGTGTTGCTGATGAGTTAGGATCCAATGTTCATGCCAAAGCAAATGATGATTTCGAAGATTTTGATTTGTTTAGCAGTGGGGGAGGCATGGAGTTAGAAGGAGATGAACATCTAGTTTCAGGAAAAAGAGCCAGCGGCTTAGAAGGAGATCTTGGTTATTTCGGAGGTTCCAAAGGAAAAATTCCTTTTGGTGACCAATCTTCTAGGACACTTTTTGTTAGAAACATTAATAGCAATGTAGATGACTCTGAGCTGAAGACTCTCTTCGAGGTGAAACATTTATTTTCTTATGCTGGTAGATGCTGTCTCAGAATTTCTTTAATTATCATACCACTAATCATAAAATTTTAATGGACTATTTTTTCCTGGCAGCAATATGGAGATATCCGAACCATGTATACCGCTTGCAAGCCTCGCGGTTTTGTCATGATTTCTTATTATGATATAAGGGCAGCACAAAATGCAATGAAAGCACTCCAACATAAGTCGTTGAGATCTCGAAAGCTTGATATACATTATTCAATTCCAAAGGTAGTTACTGCTATATTCTTCCCTTGTCAGTTACTTTGTATTTCAAGTTCTTTTGCTTTGCTTATGGTTTTATCTTTATTTGATGGCATGTTAGGGCAATGCTCCAGAAAAGGATATTGGTCATGGTGGTGTGATGATATCTGGTCTTGATTCATCTGTTTCAAATGAGGAACTTAAGCATATTTTCGCATTATATGGAGAAATTAAAGAAGTAAGTTTTTATTGTGGGCTTTCACCCTTTTTGCTTCATGTGTCTTAACAAGGATGATTTTGGCATTGATAATTATTGTGTAATTGCAGATATATGAATCTCCTGAAGTGAATCATGTGAAATTCATCGAGTTCTATGATGTGCGAGCTGCAGAAGCTTCTCTTGGTGCTTCGAACAGGATCTGCATTCCTGGGAAGCAGATCAAGCTTGAACCTGGCCATCCTAGAAATGCTATGTATTGGCTCTCCCTTCTACTTTTAGTTTTAATTTATTTTCTTCTTGTTATAGAATATTTTAAAACTTTTTCTTCTGCTTTTTATGTGTCCATTTGTAATTAATGATCTCTACACGGAATCTTTATTTTGGATCTGCATATTTAACTTTGCTCCATTTGATAGTATTTTTCGTCTTTAGTGATTAAGTCTTTAATCACCATGATGGGAAAATATTACCTCTTTCCTTTTTAACAATTCTGGAAACCTTGCTTTTGTAGTCTAATGCAGCAGTCTCAAAAGGGACAAGAAGAACCAGATTTTGTTCATAATCTTAGTGATAACTTATTAAGACAGAACGGTATGATTTTGTCTGCTTCGGCTTATTTTCACCCTTATGAAGTTGAGATGTTCTTGGTCTCACTACATATGTAATTTACAGCAACATCTTCTGGAGCAGCCACATCTGGTGGCAGCTTGGAGAGTGGATATAATCAGGGGTTTCAATCTGCAAAAAGGATACCTCTGAATGGTTTTGTTGATAATGCATTATATCCTGTGGGTTCTAGCATACCAAAGATGGCAAGAGGGGCTTCTGGTGGAAAAGTATCCGGAGTTTACGAGTCTGCAAATGTTGTTGATGCAATGAAACTGGGATCTATTACAAGGTTCCATCCTCATTCTTTACCTGAGTTTCATGATGGTTTAGCTAGTGGTAGTCCCTACAACTTTTCAAACCCCATCAGCAATGTTGCTGCCAGTATTGGAACTGGATCGACAGAATTGTCGGACAGCAGGCATATTCAGGGGATTGGCTCACCTGGCAACCTAGCTGAATTTAATGCAGTAGGTAAGTGCATTGTTCATTCTACTACTGTTTTCCTCAAACTGCATCCTTGCAATTTTTATGATGATGCATACTGTTGTCAATATTTTCATAATATTTTTAAATAACTGAAATTTTAACTTATACACAAAAGTCAAATTATTTAATAAAAAAAAGGCAGTCCGGTGCACAAGCATCCCACATTAACGCAAGTTCCGGGGAAGGGCTGCACCCAAAGGGTGTAATGTACACAACCTAACACCTGATAACTACATTAGTGGCTGTTTCCATGGCTTGAATGCGTGACCTTGAGATACGGAGACAACTCAACCGTTGCTCCAAGGCTGTCCTTCAAAAGTCAAATTATTTAATATTTGTTGAAATTTAGACTTGTCCTTGTCTATCTGAGACTAAGCATTCCGGATTGAATAGTTGTCTTGAATTTGGCTTTTCTATCAGCATGCAAGTGGTATATGCTGAGTGGTTGTAGCATGAAGAGATATCTGATGTGAATTCAATAGTTTCAGGAAACGGGAGCCGCCCGCCTCAGGGACTTTATCATATGTGGAACAACTCCAACTTGCATCAGCAACCTCCATCAAATGCCATGCTTTGGCATAAAACACCACCATCCTTTATTAATGGTGCTGGTGCTCCTGGTGTTCCGCAGATGCCCGGCTTTCCTAGAACACCACCTCATGTGCTGAGATCATCACAGATAGACCATCATGTCGGATCAGCACCGGTCGTTACTGCCTCACCCTGGGAAAGACAGCCTTCTTACTTGGGAGAGTCTCCTGAAGCTTCTAGTTTTCGAATGGGATCTTTAGGAAGTACAGGTTTTCATGGTTCTTGGCAGATGCATCCTCCGGACTTGTCTTCTCGCAACATGTTTTCTCATGTGGGTGGGAACAGTACAGAATTGTCATCCAGTGCTGGGCAGGGATCTCCTAAGTTGTCACATTTTTTCCCAGGGAGACTTCCCATGAATTCAATGCTGAAGTTTGATTCGGCCAATGAACGGATGAGAAGCCTCTATCATCGTAGAAGTGAAGCAAATACTAACAGTGCTGATAAAAAGCAATATGAGCTTGATCTAGGCCGCATATTGCGCGGGGAAGATAACCGAACCACACTTATGATAAAAAATATTCCAAACAAGTATGCCATTTGTCGTCCTAGCTTCTTGACATTTTATTTAAGTACACATTTTACAGTTAATGGTATTGTCTTTAGCATTTGATTGTTAATTCTTACCTTTTGCATTTTGACTCATTTTCCGTTACAGATGGAATCACACGTTTTTACATTCCCTTTTTGTATTTAATCAATCAGTTTTTCCCAACTGATTTTACATGGAGTAAATCATGCAAATTTTTGTTGATCTTTTTAGATGTTTTATTATTTTGGCAGGTATACTTCAAAGATGCTTCTTGCTGCCATCGATGAGCAATGTCGGGGAACTTATGATTTTCTGTATTTGCCAATTGACTTCAAGGCAAGCATATATTTGGAGTTTGTTAGTTCTTTCCTTATCTTAAAACAATCATAACTGTTTCTAACTCAATTCTATTCATGGTTGCAGAACAAATGTAATGTTGGCTATGCATTCATCAACATGATTGACCCTGGTCAAATTATTCAGTTCCATCAGGTTCTTTGATTGTTCTTATGTTATAGTAATTCAAGTTATTTATGTACGCAATGAGAAATTCTTTTTTACTCCATGGAGCACAAAGAATTTACTTCATGGAGTATGAAATAATGTCTTGTATGCAATATGATTTAGTTAATATGTTTGCTTGTGCATAAATTGATGAAGCTAATATTGAAACTGTTTTGCAGGCTTTTAATGGGAAAAAATGGGAGAAGTTTAACAGTGAGAAAGTAGCTGTACTTGCATATGCCCGAATTCAAGGAAAAGCTGCTCTGATTGCTCATTTCCAGAATTCAAGTCTAATGAATGAAGATAAACGTTGTCGCCCCATTCTCTTCCACACGGATGGCCCAAATGCTGGTGATCCGGTAAATTAGCTTGTCCTTTAGTCTATAATTTACCAAGGAACTGATATAGTGATATACCAGTCAAAAGTTGGTTCGAATTTTCATTAGCTGATACTTAATGAACTGTCTACAGGAGCCTTTCCCCTTGGGAAACAATATTCGAACAAGGCCAGGAAAATCTCGTACGAGTGCTAACGATGAGAATCGCAACCAAGGGAGTTCTTCAGCTGCAGCCGGAGATGAATCTGCTAATGGAGTAGAGTCGTCCTTGAGTTCATCGAAAACCTGACCATAGTAGCCTCAGGCACTAACAGTACTATGCTGTATTTCATGCCAACCCAAGTATGTATATTGACATTCTCTTTTTTGATCAGTCGACATGGAGTTGGAGCCGTTAGGACAGGTGGGCTCACAATTTTGGCTTATAGAGGAGCCTTTGCAGGAGTTTTTGGAGGCCGAGGACCGAGGTACATAACCAGAATGAAGTTGCTGATATTTAGTGTTATCTTTATGTTTTCCTTGCATGGCGCCGTCATGCTACACTGGACAACTTTAGAGAGTATGGCTTAACCGAAAAGCTTTAAATTTTGGCTAGCTTTGAATGGACATGACAATTTGAAGTTCCCTTTGAGATTGGTTCACATACATCATTGTGAGTCTCAAACTCTTCAAGGATGTTTTGTTCTCAAGATTATCTTGTTTATATTTGTATTTTTGGTTTATGTTGTTGTATCCCTGGGCATTGGTGTCCTAAAGGGACTTTGTCATTTTTAACTTTTTTTAATGTCTATATAGAATGTTATTGTTGAAGGAAAAGCTTTAATTTGAACATTTACTTCTATGGTACTAGTTTTGTTCAAATTTTTGCTTATTTGCTTGGTATTTCTGAATTCCTGGCATGAAATGGGTAGAAACACTACCTAATATGATGCTATACCTATGTAGTTTTTCATAAACATACCATATTATATTTATTCAAATATGATTTTAATTTTGGGGCACTTTAGTGTATAAAAGGTTTCCTACATAAGTGTTGTCATATTGAAACATTTTTTCAAATACAAAAATGTCATCAATTCTTTTACACTATTTAGCATATAGTAATTAAACCTTTTATTTTGGTAACAAATTTGATAAGCAGATTGTTCATAATTTTTTTTTTTTTTTTTATTTTCAAGTGGAATGATTGCTAGGATGAATAAAACAAGATTTTATTTTCATACAACTCTGTCATTTAATCATTGTTTGAGTACAACTGAGCTCTAAGCCACTCATTTCTTTTGCCATGTGATCAATTATATTAGGATTTGTTTATATTCTAAGATGATAATGACACAACATTTTCTGTATGGGCAATGGACTTATGGATCCTTATGTGGTCCACTGTTAGCTAAGATGTATGGCACACTTTGAATTTAGCTTTGATGCGGGGAAATATGCGAATTTTAAAATTTTATAAGATACGAAAATATGTATATGTATAAAATATAAAGTATTTTTTAGATAAATTATAATGATATTTTGATATTTTATTGATATTAAAATATAAATTAATTTTTTTTGTTATTTTTAATATTTTAGTTTAATTATATAAAGTATTTAAATATTTTTTGTTTAATAAATAATAATATATTATTTTTAAATTTATTTTAAAAATATATGTTAAAAATAAGGTTGGACATATTCATACATGATGATATTTAGATGTATTTAAGTGTGTTCGAACAAGAATTTTTTATTAAGACATAATTGAACGGGAGTGGATCTTCTCCTGTGGGAAAAATTCTCCTGTGGGAAAAAAATTGGATAGTGTCCAGTGTTTGATCTCACCATTTATTGTTCTCTTTCTTATTAATTTCTGATTCCACTTTTATTCTCTCCGGTAAAAAAAAATGGAAAAGATCCATTTCCTAATTGGACATAACAAATACGTGTCGAATGAATACACGTGAACATGACAACTCAATGAAGTGTCCGTTTTTCGTAAGAATTTAGCCACTCAACCTTTTATTCTCCAAATTGATCTAGGTTTAACTTACATGTAAATCCCTAATCAACGGAGATTCACGCCGGTGAAATTGAGAAATTTATTTGGATATTTATAAAATTTGATTTTTTTTTTGGTGACATAAAAACAAAAGAAAGAGCAAAAGGAAAGACAAACTACTCGTGGAATTTTGGAAACTATTTTGACCATAACCTCTTATTTTATTATAATCTAACTCTTAACGCTATTACTTCAAATTAGATTTTAGGGTTTACTCATTAATTAATTATTTATTAATGAATATCTACCAATCCCATGAAAAAGTAGCAAGTTTATATTTGTAAGTAACTTACTATTTCGGTGCAAAAGTTTTCTTCCTTTATTTTGCATCCATACGCTGAATGTGAAAAGTTATATGGTTTTACAATCTTTTGTTTTCTGTGATTCACTTTATTATGGTCATATTTTGGAATGCTCTATATTTGTTTCCTTGACAAACTTTAATTCCATTTTGCCAAATATAGTATGTGATAAATAAAATAGCACAACTATGTTTTATAATTATTTTTGTATTGAAATTATTTATTTTGATTTATGTATAGTAAATTATCTAATAGATTTGATCCAATCGATCTACTTCCTAATTTTGCTGACAGAAAAAATGGAAGTGTTGTAATATGTTTGGAATAAAATCTGCTTTGCGTGTTCGATTTGGTGATGAGAACAAATTATGGTTTTTCTTCTTTTGCAAAATACTTTTTTTTTATAACTCATTTTATATAATTAAAATTACGTTTTAACATAATTTTAAACATGATTGGTGAAAAGATTTCAACTCCAAATGGACTATAAGCATATAAGATATTAGGTTTTCTTTTGCTGATCAAAATTGAGAATTTAGATGAAAATGTATGATAAAGATGATACAAATGAAACTATATTAAGGTTTTGTTTGGTTGAGTTTTTATGAAAATATTTTTTTTAATTATTTTTTTTTTAAAAATTTTATAAAAAAGTAAAAGTAATTTTATGTTTAAATATCTCATTTTAAAAGATTTTTTTATTTATCAATTATGTTTGGGTATAACAATATAAAAGTACTTTTTTGTTTATTTATTACGTGAAAAATATTTTTTAATGAAAAAAGATCTTTTAAAAAAAGATGTAAATTACAGCTTCTAAAAAAAGATGTTTTTTTATTTATTTTTTTAATATTTTTATTTTTACTACTAGAAATTTGCCAAACACTCTAAAAAATAAAAAAAATATTTTTTCGTTGAATTATCCTAGATAATGGCGCACAAACAAATACTAAAAATATACATGTTTTCAATTAATGAAATATTATTTTTATATATTTTAAAAATAACTATTACATAATAAAAAAGTTGAATTAGCCAATAATATGTAATTAGATGATGACATATAAAAACATATTTGACATATATGAATTTTTTTGTTCATTGATAGAAAAAAAAAAAAGAAAAGTTATCATCATCTTCATCGATATATAGTTAGTGGATTTAATTTGAATATATTTTCTTCTCTCTCTCTATCTATCTATCTATATCTATCTATCTATAATACTAAGTTATTTTTTTGGAAAAAACAGCTCGCCGACTTCAATTATTTATATTTTTATTTATTAATAGTTAATTAATTTATTAATGTGATAATAATACACAAATAAGTATTGATTATTGATTAATATTAATATTAATATTAATAATTAGGTAACATTTTTCGTGCTCTTAGAAATGTTAGTACTGTTACCGTCTCTTCTTCTCTTCTATTCTCTTCTCTTCTCAGAGAAATAGCATCGTAGTAATCTCCGAAAATGGATAACGGCGAAGATAACGGCGTTAACGGCGCCGGCGGAACCACTACCAAGGAGGAGCAAGAGGAGGCATTGGTAGCTCTCATCGAACACCGTACTCGCGAAGTCAAAAACCTCCGTCACCGCCTCTCCTATTACAAATCGCAGGTTTTTATTTTTTTTTCTTTTTAACCTCTCATTTTTCCGTTATTATGCTTCCACATTTCGATTTGTTTATTTATTTATTTATTTATTTATTTATGATATTGAACTGTTTCGAATGATTAACAGTATTTGAGCTAGGAGGGAAAAAAAAGGAGCATGTTCATTATATATGAGTGTTTGTTTCTTTTGTAGCAGAATTGATGTAAAGTTAGAATAACTTTGAATTCATGTTTTCACAGTTATAAAGAATCTATTTGATTCGTTGCTTTATTTTCTTTGTTTTGTTGGTATAAAAGTCGAGAAAATCGTGGTTTGTTGTGTGCCCTTTTTTTGGTTCCTGAAGGTAGAAACATAGATACTTTTGATATACTTTAGTCTTTACTTGCATGAAGTTCATTTCACTCTGCTATATGGCTGGTTCTGCTTTTTGTTGGCAACCATAATGCATTTCTTTCTTTATGGAAAAATTGTAAATTTTATATTTTTTTTGGGTTCCATAAGCTTCTTAATGAAAGCAAGGAAAAAAGAGAAGTTTTTGTAACCCTAATGCAGCAATTATGAAATTCCTAAGATTATTTTGATTCTCCACTTGTATTTTTACTCTCCTACAAAACTCACTTTAACTGCTGAAGCATGTAGTTTTGTTTCTAGTTAATAGGTTGATATGTGGTCATTGTAATCCTGTGACAACTTATTTTGAATTTTCTGTTGATAGTATTCAACATTTGGTTTTCTCTTTTATTCTTTGGAATGCGCTTTTGTTTTGGTAGCAGTTGCATATGCATGCATACAAGTTGGTTCACTCTGGTTGGTTCTGACTTCAGTATGAATACACTGCAAATGTGTTTTGTGTCATGTTTTGATGGCTGTAGTTTGGTTTGGCTCTTGTTTAAACTGTATTCTGTGATGGAATCTTTCTATGAATTTCGAAAAACTTATTTATGAATAAATTGTTCTTAGGTTTGGAGCAATGCTATCCATGTTGTCAATATTTCAAGTGATAACTTTTTGTCTTCTAATTTTGATATTGTGAAACATTATCATCTGTAGTCTGCACAATTTTTTTTTTGAATCTCTTCTCAGAATTATTTGCTGAATGTATGTTTTGGTGCAGCTTGAGGAAGCAGAAAAAAGGCTGCAAGATTCCGAGACAAAATTGGCTCGCCTTCGAGGTCAAACTAATAATGCTGTGTCATCTAGAAGTTCCTTAGACAATGGAATTAAAACTGTGAAGGTAGAACGTAGATCAAGCAGTCCAACAGATAGAAATGAAGATTCTTCCAAAAAACACCATCAATCCAAACCAGAACTTCTTATTCCTGCCGTGCAACCAAAAACTTCGCAACCAACACCGCCAAGATCTTCTACAAAAGCTGCCGTAACTTCTGGTTCTGAAGCAAGTCCATCAGTTCACAGTTCTGGTTCTAGAGTAAAATCTGAAATATCCCAAAGACCTTCTTCTGAGAAGAAGAGTACTGAAGACAAGGACAGAGGGACCAAAAGGAAGTTTGGTAAGACATTCATCTCTAGCGCGGCCTTCATTTTATGTGGATTTGGCTAGTCCATGGATGATATCAATGGTTATGTGCTTCTCTTTGAATTTCATGTTAGATATTGCTGTCCTCTCCATTTCAAGTGTAACTTTAATTTCACAAGATTTCATTTTGCTTTCCAGAGCAAAAAGAACACAAGGAATTGATTCCTTTAATACGCAAAAGTGCTTCACCAAAGTTGGTATATTGTCATACAAGCAACCATATCTCAAGTCAACACAAGAGGAAATTGCGGAGTCTTGCTTATTGTCCTGTAAATGATAATCTTTTCGTGACCAGGTAATATACGCATTTCTTTTCTATAAATCTTTCCTTTTAGTATGTTAGAGCTACCTTCTTTTTTTCCTCCAAAAAAAAAAAAACTTCTCTCAGCTTTTGGCCACGACAACTCTATTGTAAAATCTTATCAGTTGATACCAAAGGAAATTCGATTGCAATATGACTATTAGGCTTTAAGTTTTAGTGATTCGGCCATATTGAAGAATGTAAAAAGTCTACATGTGTGAGACATTTGATTGCCATCTAAGGTCGTGATTTTAAGTTTCTTTAAACTTGCATATGCTAGGATGCATGATGAGGCTTCTGGAGTATTACCTTTATTCTTGAGTACATTTTCTTTCCGCGTCTTTTGTTGGAACCATTTTCTAAGATTCAAGTTGCTAGAACTAAAGTGATAAAAAATATATAGTGGCTAGGTTTATTATCATCATCATCATTATTATTATAAAAGATTTATCTATCTTCTGAGGCTTATTCTTGCTACTTTTGTGGAATGCTTGCAGTGCTTTGGATGGAGGGCTCAACTTGTGGCAAATTCAGGCTAGGGGGTATACCCTTCATCTTTATCTTTGTTGTTAAATTCCTTAATATTTTTTGAAAATTTTATAGTTTTCCTATTATGTCTTACATACTGGTCCAATGATGGCATCAAAATGTCTGATATGCAAGATATGAACTTAAATGTACAGATCTCCTTTATGGATTTGCAAGCAATTGGACTTTGTGAATCTCACTTTTAATATCATGACATGTCTAACGTTTGGCTCTTGACTCTCTGATCATTTGCTATAATAAGACATTCACTATTAAATGGACAATCTTTCTCAAATGTTTTTTATCAGTGAATGCTGGAAGGTAATACATTTTTTATTTTTTTTTTAAATTTAATTTTTTTTTTGCTTCCTTAATAATACCCAGCTAGGGTATTCCAAGGTTTTGAGTAGCAATGTTATTACATTCGAATTAATATTGGAAAGTAAATAGGTGATATGGATTGTGTGCTAGTTCTACTGCTTTTGAATCTTGCTTTGTTCTTTTGTTTTATTAAATTTCATTAATTTTATACAGTTCTACTTTCATCTTGTTTTGTGTTTGATACTTCAAGAGATACCATGCACAGACTACAGTTTCTTGGTTAATCACAATCTTCCTTTCATGCAGTACTTTTATTGCTGTTGTTGTTTTGGTGAAATGTGAATATGAATATAAATAGAACTAACCAAAGGCCTATTGGAAGTTTCAAAGAGGATGAAAAGGAGTGGTTGATTATAGAATATTATAACTTAAAACTATTTCAAAAGTTGATCTTGTTATCTATAACATGTTCTCTTTCTACGTCTTGACTTTTGTAGATCATCAGCCTCCCGACTTAGCTCTACTGATTGTTCATCCTCAAAGCAGCGGAGATGGCCGGAAGATTTAGCCTGGCACCCAGATGGAAACAGGCTATTTGCAGTATACAGCGCCGATGGGGGAGACTCTCAAGTATCAGTTATGAATCTGAATAAAGGTCGAGGGGTAAGGCTCGTGAGACCAAATATCATGGCGTAAAAGTTAAAAAGTTTTCTACTGGGGTTCTTGTATTGTTGATTGCAGATATATGCAAAATTTGTATGAAATCACAGGGAGATCGAGTAAGATACTTAGAGGACAAGCCGCATGTTAAGGGTATTATCAATGGCATTGTTTTTCCTCCCTGGGAAGATACATGTTTCCTAACTGGCGGAAGTGACCATGCTGTTGTGCTTTGGAGCGAACAAGATGGCGAGAAATGGAAGCCAAAAGCGTTGCACAGGAATCTTCATTCTTCTGCTGTCATGGGTGTTGCTGGTCTACATCATAAACAGATTGTGTTGTCTGCTGGTGCCGACAAGAGAATATTCGGGTTTGATGTTCGTGCTGGTAGAGCAGATTACAGGCATCAAGTTGATACTAAATGCATGAGTGTCCTACCCAATCCATGTGACTTCAATTTATTCATGGTTCAAACAGGGTAAGTCATATCCACTTTGGTTTTCTCAAGTTTTTGCTGTGTTATGTTTGCCTTCGTAACATGTTGGATACTTGGTTTATGGGAAATATATATCAAAGCATGTTCATTTGGAATTAGTAATATACTATTTAGGTTCAAAACCTTAAAAACCAGATGAAATAGTTTTCCCATCTTGTTTGTTAATGAGAAGTCCTGGCCAAAGGTGCGTTTGTCTCGCATCATTTTGGCAAAAAGATCAATTCTTTTTACTTCATATATTTGGTTAACTGATATAATTAGGTTAGGCTGCCTACATTACATCCTTTGGGTGCAACATTTTCCAAATCCTCCAGGCCGCCCCCTTGTTTTTTTTTTTTTCAAGAAATAATCGAAAACAAATAGGTTGAAGCTATGAAATCCCTATTTCTAAAATGTGGCTTGTAGTTTTGGTGGTTATTATTTTCTACATTGAATTCAGAGTATTCTCTTGTTACTTGCAAGTTCACTTGGTATATTAAGTACATTTTCTTTCTTTTAGGACTCATGAGAAGCAGCTAAGGTTATATGATATACGACTGAGGCAGACAGAACTTCATGCTTTCGGATGGAAGCAAGAAAGTAGCGATTCTCAATCGGCTCTGATAAATCAAGCTTGGTCTCCTGATGGACTATACATATCATCTGGTTCAGTAGATCCTGTTATCCACATATTCGACATCAGGTACAACGCGAACAAGCCTTCGCAGTCGATAAGAGCGCATCAGAAGCGCGTCTTCAAAGCAACATGGCTTCAGTCAATGCCTGTTCTCATTTCCATATCTTCGGATCTCAACATTGGATTGCACAAAATTTCATAGGTACAAAGAACATCTCTATAAGACTATACATACGCCCTGCCCCCATGAAAGTAGCGTGTTTCTGTTGCCACTTTTTGTTGGTGATGGATGCTGAATTCTCGTTTTACTTGTAATTTCTGAGGGAAGAACATTAACTTGTGCAACCTTGGGAAGTTTAAGGGTTGCAAAGAGTGAAAAGGGGTAGGCACTTGTTTTGGAACATAGCCTTGACAAATACTAGGAAAGTTTTGGTTGGAAAGGGATGCTCGGATGTTGGATTTGACACCTGTTGGTTGGATACACTGTCAATTACTTAATGGTTAGAAACCTCAAAATCTTTTGATAAAAAAAATAG
>NC_029792.2:128330637-128338134 GCF_000816755.2 Arachis ipaensis | reverse complement strand
ATTTAATACTTGATAAGTGAATGTACAAGTCTGAGAGAGAATATGTTCTTAAACTTTTCCCCCATAATTAATTAACTATTATGGTGAAAAATCGAAATGGGTAAGGCTATTGTTTAATGGAATGGATAGTTGAATACGCGAAAACTTAACGAGCATTTTTTATACTTGTGTTATGCTTTTTGGGTCTAAATATGTCTCAATAAAATATAAAAAAATGCTCTTCCAAATACATTTAGATATATTCAAATATTATTGTGTTGGAAGTCCGTTTTCGTTCTTAACATATATTTTAAAAATAATTTTAGAAATAGAACAAAAGTCAAAAATTTTTCTATATCCGTTACTGGTTGACGTTATAATTACTGAATGTTAAACCCCTAATCTGATGTGGAGTGTTCAGATGACATTTTTTTTGTATTCTAAGTATTATTTCTAATTAAAAGAAGGCAATAGAAAATGTTACTTTGATTAGTGTAGATGTGAGTATGCCTCTTATGTAAAAATAGTATTGGTGACGAGTAGAAGTAAAATCAGAAAACAGTTAGCAGATGATCTTCAAGGTATTTTGGGTGGAAGTTTGGATTTACCATATCTATGTGTCTACTATCTTTAAAGTTATCCATGCTTAGTAGAGTGCAACAAGTCTTTAACTCTACAACAACTCTAATATTCAGAGGCAATCAAGCATAGAACATTCCTTTCTGAATAAACCAAGCAATTTACAATACAACACATGGAACTAACAGCTTAAATCAATTTCCATGGAGAACATATGAACTATCAAAGTGCATACTAAAAGATGACAAAAACCTACATGGGCAATACCAGGAAGTGCCATCTCAACATCTATATATTCATTATCATGCCTACCTTGCTAGCAGGACCCATAGCAATAAAACCGTTTAAAACCCAGCATCATCATACACATGTTAAAATTAAATTCTCTATAGTTGTCCATGTTGTAATTACAGTGCTTATTCCTTCAATTCTTTGCCTTTTCACTCATATTTTTCCTGCAAAAAAAAAAAAATTACTCCTACAGTTTGATCCCACAATTAACGACTTCAACAGTAAAAGATTGGTTATCTTAAGTTCTTAACTAATCTTACATCAACTATTTATTCCAATGACCAAGGTGAAGGGCCGGGGGACAACGACTCCACCGCTGCAACGAAGCAACTGGCGATTTGCGAACTAGGAAGCGAGCTTCACCACGACGAACACACGCAGATCCCAAGCGCCACCAGCAGCGATAGCGAGCAGACCAGTGGCGGCGACCCTCGTAGACGGAGCTAGGTTTTGCTCTGCTGAGAGGAGAGGCGTGAGGTGAAGACCCTAGTTGCCTTTTTTTTATCCATTGTTTTTTTTTTGCTCCACTTAAGCCCAAAACGCAAATGTCTCACCAACGGAATCCGGCGCACACAAATCCCGTTCCATTTCACGCAACCACCTCAGCTCACTCGGCCCACCCGTGAGCACCCACACAGCCACGCCTCGCCGAAAGCCTGCTCCAGCGGCGCATAAGGGAGACAACACGTGTCGGCAAAAGACACAAGGAGATGGTATATCTGTAAATCTGTACAAAATTGCATCTGTACAGTAGAGCGACCCTATTAATAAACATATTACAAAATTAATATATATTTATGTCCATATTAAGTATCTCAAAGACACTACCAATTACGCCAATCAGTTATAACTCAAATGATATAGTCTCTCCATACTCAATTAAGAGGTTGTGAGTTCGAGCCAATGAGTTATAACTCAAATGGCATAATCACTCCATACTCAATTAAGAGGTTACGGAACAATAAAATCCTAAGAACGACGTCACTTCACTACATCTTGACTTCTTGAGAAAAAAAGCCTCTCCCTTCTCACGACTGTGACGAATGATTCTTGAAACGGAAGACAAGCAAAGCAAGCAACTACTCTTTGTCCGTTACACACATGTAACAATCAACCCCCTTCCCTCTTTCTTTTCTTCCTTCACTTCTCTTGTTATCATTCTTATTAATATTATTGTTTTCTTCTATTACGTAAAAAACCCCAAACAAAATTACAATTCCCCATATTTAACAAATTAAAAAAAAAAAAAATTTCTGCGAGCAATTATCTGTTATTCAATGCAATTGCGTACTTGATTCTGCCCTTTTAAGTTCTGTTACTTCTTAGCTATGTGATTAGTTCCTGTACCTCCATGATTATTTATTTCGTTTGGAGTTTGATGGAATAACTGTTTCTGAAATATGGATATTAGGGTTCAATACCATATTATTACCCCCCTTTTTGGTACTATACACATCAGATGAGATTTTGACTGAAGAAAGAAACTTCACATTGGGTGAACTTTTAATGGATTGTTTTCTTTTAATCTTGCTTCATATAGTTGTAATTTGGAAAGGATGGTGAAATTATTGAACAATTATTGAAGTTGTGACATTGGTAAGATTGGAGAAACAAAAAACAATTATTGAACAAAGACTGCAGGGTATTCAATTTCTTCATAGTTGCATTTTTTTTTTTACTGTAATTTTAGACTTTGCAGCAGATTGATTACTGACATTGCATAGTGATTTTGATTCTCATATTTTCTGAAACTCTGAATCTGCTACTGATCTATGCAGTGATACAATGGAAGAAAAAACAGAGGGCATGAATAGCCAGGAAAATAACCTTGCTGGCTTTATCTTCATGTGCAATCAAACGACAAAGCCGGAGTGTTACCGGTTTCGAGTTTTTGGGCTTCCTGTGGGGAGAAAGGAAGTTGTAGAGAAGATAAAACCTGGTGCTTACCTCTTTCTGTTTGACACTAATCTGAAGCTTCTCTATGGAACATATACAGCCACCTCAAGTGGGAGGTTGAGGATACAACCATTAGCTTTTGGTCAGAAATTCCCTGCTCAGGTGACCTTCCAGATCATTGATATTAACAACTTAATGATCCAAGAGTGGTTAATCGTTAATCCCATACTTTCTCACTTTACACTTGCTCACTTTAGAGAATTGAAATCTGTATAGAAAGACTTCTAAGGGAGTCTATGTGAGTTAAGATTTTGGATCGAAAGGAAGGAAATGATTCGAAGAGTAAGTCTATGTTACTCTGTAAATCCTTTTGTTCCTTCCTTTTTGCCTTCAAAATCTCAACTCACAAAATCTCTAACCACTGATAGCATCCTCTGGCTTGTTTTGTGGTTCATTGGAATGGTGTTTGTAGCATCACCTATCTGTTTGTGGCATCCATTTTAGCATATTTATTCAAGGTCTATATTCGAGTTAGTGGCAAGAATTCAAGTGAGGAACCATGTTCTTGGTTTGATCTGGGTTTGATAAATATGGAGTGATTTGATTTGGTTCTGGCAGGTTGCTTTTCTTCTGCATTTGGAAATAATCCCTCTTGTTATCGTTTATTATTCTTATTTTCTTTTAACTTCAAAATTCAGAAGTGATAAGGATTTATATATGTTGATTCCTCTAATGACTCCTGTACTTGAAACTGAATAATGACATTCAAAGCACCACAAACTATAAATGCATCCTGTTTTGATTCACAACTATAATAAATTCGCAACTCATGTTTTAATTTTATTCAGGTGAGTTTCAAAATTGACACGGACTGTATACCCTTGCCTGAGAATGTCTTTAAACATGCCATCAAAGATAATTACCAGAATGATTCCAGAAAATTTAATCCTGAACTCAATATTACACAAGTAAGTTTCGTTATGATATCTAGCAAATTCATTTTCATTACACCTTTTTTTGTTAGTTGGAATAGAATTTTTTATTATTGTCTCAGGTAAGAAGTCTATTATCATTGTTTCGGCCATTACCTGGATTTTCAACTCCACCGATGCATCCTGTTTTGGAGACATCTTCTCATCCTCCAGCAAATAATGCTGTTATATCGAGGTCCTCTCTTGAGGAGACAATAATGTCTAAGATTTCACATAAACATAATCAAGTACCAAGGCAGTTGAACCATGAACATGTAAATGAAGTCAAGCAGCCTACAAGTTATTCCTATCCTGTCATTAGTACAGTGCCAAACTCAGTTGCAGCAGAGTCTGTGCCGTGCCAAGCTTTAGTGAATCAGATTTTGCCTCCAACGAGTTCACTCCCTTTGGAGGGTACATATGCCACTGGCATCAGTAGTGGCTCTATTTCACCACTTCCAGATCATCAATATACACATCCGAATATTCAGCCTGCGAAAGCTGAATTAAATTCATCCCAGGTGAATAGCAGCAATGGTTATGCTCAGTCTTGGCAAGATCCTCAACATGTATATCATAATATCCAGCATCCACACCCTGAATTTCATTCGTCTGCCATGACGATGGGTAGTAGTCAGGCTTATTCGGCCCAAGATCCTCAATATCTGCATTACAGTAACCCACAGCCGCCTCCTGATTTTCATTCCCAAGCGGCGAATGCAGGCAATGGTCATGCTGCTCAAGTGATGTGGGACCCTCGCTATGCACAACAGAATATCCCAACCCCCCAAACTGCTGATCCATATTTGACCGCGGTGAATATGAACAGTGGTTATCCTCAACAGACATATCAGCCTGATTTCAGTTCTTCTGCGGTGAACAAAGACCATGCAAATGTCATGATGCAGTCGAATCCTTCATCATCATATTATTATCCTTACATTTCTCAAGCAGTTGCCTCTGCCCCATATCAAGGGTACTTTTCAAACCCTTTTTGGATAAGCTTTATTACCGCGGTGAATATGAACAGTGGTTATCCTCAACAGACATATCAGCCTGATTTCAGTTCTTCTGCGGTGAACAAAGACCATGCAAATGTCATGATGCAGTCGAATCCTTCATCATCATATTATTATCCTTACATTTCTCAAGCAGTTGCCTCTGCCCCATATCAAGAGTACTTTTCAAACTCTTTGGATAAGCTTTATTTTTGTCCTTGAATCAAGAAAATCCCCCCTTTTTTTCGTGAAACTATGGAGCATGGATGATGAGATTGTTTTATTTGTTTAAGCAACCATTGTTGTTAGGGATTTTTATTTATTTTCTTAACTTCATCAAGGAGATGGTTCAGTGACTGAAGCAATGATGTTTAGGGGAGAAAGAATTGCTTCATATCATTGTTAAAGCCTGAATTCAACTAAAAGAAGGACTATAATTGTTTGTTGAATAAGTATACTCTGCTATGAGCTTCACAGATACACGTGCACACATGCACAAAGGGTATGTATGTCGAAATTAATTTTTGTTGACGTTGAAATGTGCTGTTTTCTCTCAGGTCTTGGCCAATGCAAGTGCCAGTATCAGGTGATCAACAAATTGGCATGGGAAATCAGTACTATGCTTATCAGCCATCCATGCAGACACACAACAATATTGCTTCTACACAAACACAAGAGAATGGTGTTAGCCATAACATGTATTCAACATATTCATATATTCCTAATGCTCAATCAAATGTCCAAATGTGAGTGTGATCTATCTTGATCTGCCATTTTGATGCGTTCCATTTCTTGCTATATGTATATACATAACATCATATGGGGCCATATGTACCTACTATACAATCTGGCTTTTACTTTCAAACCTTATAGCATGTTTGGTTTGGGGAGAAATTTTCATAGATGAGTTTGATGTATAAAGTTAATAGAAGGCTTACTTGAGAAAAATTTCATCCTTTTTTCCCCCAACCAAATCAGATATACTATTTAAATAATTTGACTTAGATCTACAAGGCCAAGTACCTCTTCTAATGCATGTTTTGGTATTTGATTAATTGTCCATTTTAAATTTGGTAATTTGTACAATGAAAAACCCTTAAACCAAACCAATGTATCTAGACATAATTTCTATGTACGATATGTTCTTAGAAAACTTGGTAACATAACATGCTACTTTGGTACTGGAATTAGAAAAATATTTAATGCACTTGGTTACTTTATTATTTTTCTATTAGATAGTCTCATGGACCGTGTGCTTGACTAACTTTAGCATTGGTGTCTAAAATACTCCATTTAGTGTCCAATAACAGTATAATTTAATGGCTGTATAGGGAATGACGCCTCTACTTGCCTAATTTGGGAACATAAATGAAAGATTGTCTGTCATGTATTTTGGTGTCAAAGTGAAGGTACTTTGTCATCTTTGATGGTAGGGTGACAATGAGTAGAGAAGAGTAGGTTTGAATCCAACTTTAACTCTAGCTAGGGGTTGAATTTATTATTAGAACTCAACTTTAACTTATTGGGTTGAGAACAATCCAACCCTAATCCTATTCGCGGTCAACCTGTGGATATCCGGTTCTATTCGCGGGTTTTAAAAGATAGGCAATATTATATAACCTAACAAGCATACAGATTAAAAATTCAATACAAACAATACAATCATTCTACAAACAATATAACCGTTTCATAAACAACATAACCATCAAATGTTAAATTCTACATAAAGTCTTTACTTAAATTAATAATACAAACACAAATTAAATGTTGTGATATAATGTTGTATTTATATATCATTTAGATAGAATTAGTTTTTATATAAACAAAAGTATTACATTATTAATTGATGATCTTAGTTCAATAGTAAAGAATTTTTGCACTAAGTGAGAGGTCCTTAGTTTAACACCTATCTATAACATTTTTATAACATATACATATATAGGTGCGGTCTCTACTCGACCAACCCGCATCCAACCTATTCTGCACTCAATTCTACCAGTAGCGAATCGGGTTGACAATCCTATCCGACCAAGTTGGATAGGATTGGATACCTGCGAGTAGAGTATATGTTGCCACCCCACTTGCTGATAAATCAATATTGATGTTATAAAAAATTAACAGAATGGTGTCTCTTCTTTAAGTACAAAATCTTTACTTGGAAACTGCAAAAGGATTAAATAATCAGGGTTTATTTCAAAAAGCACTTCTAGAAAGTGATTGTTTTAAAAGTATTTTTTGTTCTTTTGTTTCACAACGAATAACATTAAATCGTGTTTTAATTTTTTTTTCTATAAAAAATAAGAATAAACAGAGAAAGTTCTTTAAGTTTTCGGACTTATAGATAATAAAAGATAATAATTTGATATCCAATTTTATGAAAATTTAAATTCAGAATATAAAAAATTGTTTTGTTTTTTGCCTGAGGTGATGTAAATAAAATTGAGTTAAACAAGTTAAGAGTGAGTTTGAAAACAATCATAAGATTTGTTTATATACCGTCTTTAACAATTGTTGATATTTTTACCATATTAAGCAATGTTACTGTTACATTGTTCCATGATAGTCTTTAAAATAGTACTTTTAAACTTTCTCAATTGCTAATCTAAAGAGAAAAAAAATTTTAAACGTCTGTGACAATTATTTCGAAAGACAACGAAATTTTTAATAAAATAATATTATTTTCAGTCCTTGATTTTTATTTTTATTAGTTTTTTCTGTCAATATTTTTTTTATATTAACGAAATTAACCTATCTAGCATATTAAACTGTTGATTTATTTGATA
>NC_029792.2:128320063-128330612 GCF_000816755.2 Arachis ipaensis | reverse complement strand
AAATTAAATGAAAGATATATTATTGAGTAATATATTATTTAAAAAGAGATCATTAATAAATAGACTAATCAGTCTCACAAAATTAAATATCAAGAACCAAAATAGATTTTTTTTTTTAATTGGAGCTCCGTAATCCTTCAAAAAATTATCCAGAGCCAAAAGAGAGGCATTCACACCTAATCTAAAACATTTCAATGTTCTTCTCTTAAACTTTCTTAAAGTAAATTTTGCCTCAAATTTTAAAGATCTAAAAATTTTAAATATTCTTATCTTAAATCTTATAAATAACAAATTATTTGAATGGATATAATGAAAGATATTTCTTAGAAGAAAATTTTGTATACCAAATTTCTTTAGTTCTCTTTTTCTTTTTCTGTTTAGTCAAAAAAAAAATTCTTTAGTTCTCACTCTAACAGAACTATACAATATATGACATGATTATCCAATCATTCGGTATGATATTATCTATGATATGACTATTAGAGGTGCTATAATCAACAGCTCAAGTCCTTGTTGCCTTGTTAAAGGGTTTTTTGACTTGACTGTCCTAAGAATTAAAGATACAATGTTAGGTAAATGACCACATTTTTGCAACAATAAAAAGGATTGGAAAGGAGATAAACCCCACTTTAATTTTTAAAATTGGCGATTTGCACTTATTTAATCTTTAATTTTTTAATTGCTATAATTTAGTTTTTTAGATTAAAAAAAATACATCAATATAGTTTTTTATGTATTTTTCATCGTTGGAGCTCAAAGTCGTTAGTGACGTGGTTCAAATATTGTTACGTTAGACATATTAAAACGATATCGTACGTATTTTGACGCTAAAGAAGATACAAAACGATGTTGTTTGAGTGTTAATTGTTCAAAAGAGAGGGATATAATGTTTTAGTATTGTTCAAACCCTTAAACACTGCCATTTAATGCCTTTTTTAGCGTTGAAATACGTACAACATTGTTTTAATATATTTAGCGTAACAAGACTTGAGCTACGTCACTAACAATATTGAGTTCAGAGAGACAAAAAATACACAAAAAATTATATCAATGTACTTTTTTAAATCTAAAAAACTAAATTGTAACAATTAAAAAAAATCAAAAACTAAAACAATGTAACCCATCAATCTAAAAGATTAAAATAGAACTCATCTCAAAAAGCCAATAAAATTAGGCTAGTAATAAGGGGATTGGATTTTTCTTAAAGGAATTAGATAATATGCACCAAAGAATTCTCTACCTTACAAGTACGATTTATCTATAATTTTGCTTTACTTTATTTTTTTTTTTTTTTTAGTTGCCTACGGACTACGGTATCTCTTAGTACAAGGCGTAAGTTGGTTTATTTTTTTATTTTTATTTTTATTTTTATTGAAATACAAAATTCACTCTGATTCTGTGTAGTGAGTAGTGACCGTAGTCTTCTCCAGTTTCGTTCCCTTTGATTACGCAGTTTCCGTTTTCGGCTCACATTCCCTTTCCTCATTTTGACGCATAACACTCACTTACTGAGTCAACTCACTTCGTTTCAAACCGCCGCCAATTTCCAATGGGAAACTGCTGCTCTGACGTCGCCGGTGGCCATGCCTCCATCGGTACCACTGCGGGAGATCTCCGGCATCAGGCTGACACCGCCAACGACGCCGTCGACTACTTCCTCCGCTCCCGAGGCCACCGCGGCCTCTTCTCTCAGATCGAGGTTCTACCTTTTCGTCGTCTTCTCTATCTCAGCTTTAGAACTAGCTTCATTCTTCTTCTTCTTGTTCTCGGCTATAGAACTTTTTGCTTCATTTTTTTTTGTTTTTTTTGTGCAGTTATTGTTCTCCGCTTCGGGATTGCGCGATAGAGATGTGCTCTCAAAGGTTTGTTGGTTAAGCATTTCGTGAATCTGAAGCTCATGCTTCTGTTTAGTTAATTAACTTGTTGCGGTTCCGTTCGCTCCGTTATTAATTTTTCTGTGTTTTTGTTCTTGGTTAATTAATGAGTTTACATGATGTCAAGTTGTGAATATCTAGTTTATACCAGAATTATCTCTTGTTTCGATCTGTTCTATTTGATACGCACATGACATCATCATCACATGGATTTGATCATTACAAGTAACGTAATACGAAAATTCATGAAAACTTCAACCTGAATTACTTGTATTTTGCTCATGGTAACGAGTAGCTAGTTGCTTCTGGGATTGGGATCATCGATTCATAAGCTGCTATCTCTGGCAAGAAATTATTAGAATGTATTGTATCTATCAACGAATCAATCAATAATTTGTACTGAGTGGATTTAAAAGTTGACTGTTTCAGTGTGTTGCTTGTATGGCAGTTAATAATTGATTGAGGTGTAAACATTGTTAAATATTGTCCGACGCCAGTGCATGCAATTGAATCCCAGTGAAAAAGGAAAGAAAATCCAATAATCTAGGCCAAATATAGAGTATGCTAAGTAAAAGCAAAGAAAGTTTATGTGTGCGTATATATATAATGGATTACATTGGAATTGTTTCTCTAATTGTATTTACTAGAATAAAAAAATAATGTCGAACTTCCTTTGTGTTGTAGACGAGAAGAAAATGTATACTATGATAGATCCTCAGACTGACATAAGAGACCAAGGCATACTTAACATATCAATTCTTATTTAACATAGTTCAACAAATAAACCACATGAATCACTGGGGCCATGTCAATTGTTCCTTTGGTTATAGGACTACCATTTATTCGATAAGTTAAAATTATGCTTTCAGATTCTGTTAATTAATAGTCTTATCATTCAACTGCATGAATATTGCATCCATCACAGAAAATTTACAACATATTACGATTAATTTTTCTTCTTGTAGAGTGACCCAATGTTGGTTCTTTATACGAAAGGAAAAAATGGAGCACTTGAGGAACTTGGGCGCACAGAAGTAGTTCTAAATTCATTGGATCCAACATGGATTACTAAACACACCCTCATTTATCATTTTGAGGTTGTCCAAGTTTTAGTGTAAGTTTGAATACAATATGTATACTCCTAACAAGGCCGATGAGCATTTTTTTGTTTCACCAGGAACTGTTCTATAAAATTCTTTCATCACAGGTTTCGTGTGTATGATGTTGATACTCAGTTTCACAATGTAGATGTGAAGGTATAGTGTTTATGATGGTGTGTGTGCTTGAATTTTTTGTCCTGCTTTTTTTTATTAAGATATGGTCCCAATAAGTAAGTTTCTCATCAAGTAGCTTCTGGTGTGGTGGTGCCTCACTTTCTTTCCTGAAAATTTTATAGATGCATTAACAAATACTATTTGTTATAAGTTAGCTCCTGAGTGATGTTTCTGTCAATGTTTTCATTGGGGATAAATACGTTTTAGATGTTGCTATTCTAGCTGTTTGAACTTGTAAATTTTAGAAGTAATTAGGGCATGCTATGAGAAACATAAAGTATGTGTACTCAGTAAAAATGGATCATTGCAGTAGAAGATATTGGTTTGCCAAGTGGACCTTTTTGTATGCTTGTTAGTTCATTAGATGTGATAAAACGTTCTTAGAGCAGGTGTAAAAAGGACTAGATTGGTAGATTGTAACTATTTATTTGCCTTGTGCAGATGCTTAAGCTGGAAGAGCAGCAATTTCTTGGTGAGGCGACCTGTGCATTATCTGAGGTAACATACTGACTATCAACTTCTTCTTCTTGTACTGTACTACTGTCAACTAAGAAGCAAATCCATTATACTAACAATTATATCGATTTGTCTTGGACTGCTCCCCATCTCACATTATATTTTCTAAATATATGATGATTGGAAATTTTAAATGCTCAACAGTTCTGTTTGAGTTATATTTTCATTTGTAATGAGCAAGAATATTTAGAATTTTGTGATCCATTAATTGTTTGTTCAAAGTAATGTGGTCTATACATTAGTCAAATTAAATTAGCATCCCAACAACTATATATACATTAACAAAGTTGCTTGTGCAGATAATTACAAGATTTGATCAATCATTGACGTTAGATCTACACAGAGATGACTTTATCACATCAACCCACTCACAGAACTATGGGAAGCTCTTAGTTCATTGTGAAGAATCTCTTAGCTCAAAGACTGCAATAGAGATGATTTTCAGGTGTTCGGATTTGGAATATAGAGATCTATTCTCAAGAAGTGTATGTACCTTTTTCCTTTTCCCTTAGGACAATATGAGGGGTGCAAGTTATGAGTAACACTTGTTTTTGTCTGCATTGCAGGATCCTTTTTTACTGATATCAAAAGTGGTTGAAGGTGGTATGCAAATTCCCATTTGCAAAACAGAAGTTATAAAGAATGATCTCAACCCAATGTGGAAGCCAGTGTTCTTGAATATTCAACAAGTAGGAGGCAAGGTTGATAACTTAAATGTTGTGTTATTTAGTGTGGCCACCCATTACTTGAAAAACTAGCATGGCAATCATACTTTTATTATAGGCATTTCTAGTTTCCATTTCCAATTGAAGCAAAGTGGCATATCATGTTCTTTCTGTTTCAAAGATTTCCTCAAATAGCAGGTCACTAGATCAAGTTGCACTGGGGTCAAAACATGCACCCTGTTCATGAACTAAGGCATATAACATAATTTAAAAATATTATTCTTTCGTAGTTTTGTCATTTCATATCAGCATTTGTTAATTTAATAGAGTGTTGGTGTTAGCATACAGTGTTTTTTTCATATCATAAAAATATGCTTGTACTAGGATGTTGTGCAGATAACAGTGCAGTGAAAGCATACATATCATGTTTCCATGCAAATGAACTATCAGTCTATCACATAGTCTTATCTTCTTTTTTATGTTACATTTTGGCTTTATGTTCTATGCATCATTGAAGCTGTCTCATTTTAAATTCTAATCATATACAGGACAGTCCTTTGATAATAGAGTGCTATAACTTCAATAGCAATGGCAAACATGATCTGATGGGGTAATAACCAGCTCCTTTTGCCGGCGTCTGGCAATTTTTCCATTAATTCCATTTCTAGCTTAATTAAATGCATATTAGGGCTTTTGTTCTTGATTTATCAGAAAAGTGAAGAGATCTTTGCTGGAGTTGGAAAAGATTCATTCCAGTGGCCAAGGAGAAAAATTATTTCTGCCTAACAAGGTGGTATTAACTTATTATATTAATATAAATTGATTTTTTTTGGTGAATTTCTCTGTCATAACTAAAATTATAGTTAACTATAATACAGGTGTTAAACAGCCAGTTATTTGTGGACAAATTCACTGAAAGTGTCCAATATACTTTCCTGGATTATGTGGCTGGGGGATTTGAATTGAACTTTATGGTGGCTGTTGACTTTACAGGTACACCACAAGTTTCCTTAAACTTCTTAAACTGATCTACATTTATATAATGATCAAGTGATCGAGATGAGATGTCAATATTATTATTCTTACAATATTACCAGATGAAATTTGTTGTGTCCAATATATCATGGATTGGATTTCTTTGGGATTTAATTTAGATTTATTTCTCAGAGTATACCTAACTTTGTTCGAGTCCTATGTAAGGCTGATTATCCACTGTAGGATATCCAGTTTTGCCATAGAATTTAACCATCCTATCTGAAAGAAATAGAATTTTTTTCATATTGTTCATAGTTTTCCCAGTCATGTTATATTTACATCACAGATTCTCAAGCATACATCTGCGAAAATGAGTATAAAATGACAAAATTTTATTATACAATTTTTCTTTCTGAAACATTTTGCTGACACATGAAGTTTTGTTCTTTGACTTTTCATCTAGGCACTAGATGATCTTTCTTAGTCTTCCAATTTACATAAGTGTTTGCAGCATAGAATAGCAATGCAAAATGATTCTTGACACTATAAAGTTTACAATAATGTTAAAAGTTCAATATTATTAAGCTAATGCAACTTTTAGACTGGTTTTGTTCTGAGAACAGGACAAGACAAGACACTGAAAACAAGACACAAAGGATAGAGACAAAAAAAATTAGTATTCTTGTATTTTGTTTGATGATAAACTAGAATAAATTATGAAAGTCCAATTTATTCTCATTTTTTTCATTCAAAAATTTGGGAAGAAAAATATAATTATAAAAAATTAACAAGAATAATGAAAGAAAAAATGAAAAATAAGTTGTGTCTCTTGTTAGTGTGTCTTTGTGTCTTTCCTATCATGATGGACACAAAATACACTAATTCAGTGTCTTTGGACACAATGTCTCTGTCCATTTCTCATCTGCCAAACACAATTTTGTTTCTCGATGTCCCTGTCTCAGTGTCTCATGCCTGTAAACAAACGCAGCCTTAGTTTCATCATCAAATCTATTCCCATGCTAGTGCTTCAATAGTTTAAACACTTATTCTCATCACTTAATGCTTAGGTTCGATTCCCCACTAGGGCGCTTGGTTGGGTGGAGGACTCTGGCTGTGTCCAGTTTACCTTGAGGGAGTGTTTTGGGGTTCTCCAAAATGCCAACCCTCTGGGGCCTGTTTCGAGTTCCCCATCCTTATTCTCTCTATTTTCCTACCCCATCCGAGCATTATTTTCATTAGGTAGATAAAAGAAGACAAAACTTAAATGAGTAATATATGTTTCACACTTTCATTAAAGATGCTGGTCATGTGTTGGAATGACAAGAATGAAATATGTTCTTATCCCCTTTCGCTCTCTTATTGACTAGCTTCAAATGGGAATCCACGCCTTCCAGATTCTTTACATTATCTTGATCCTTCCGGGAGGCAAAATGCATACCAGAGGGTAAGAAATGATGATTGATTTGACTTAATAAGTTTGTGTAATTTTGATCCATGTGCTATGAATGCTTTTTCTTAGGCAATTGTTGAGGTTGGGGAGGTAATACAGTTTTATGACTCAGACAAGCGGTTTCCTGCATGGGGGTTTGGAGCACGACCAATTGATGGCCCTGTCTCCCATTGTTTCAACTTGAATGGAAGCAGTCATTACTGTGAGGTAGAACTTCTAAGCACAATCTTGCTCAGTTGCTTGTGTTGTAATGTTGAAATAGTTATTTAATTAAAAGGTTTCTGTCTGTTGCAGGTGGAAGGGATCCAAGGAATTATGACGGCATACACAAGTGCCTTACTTAATGTGTCTCTTGCAGGGCCGACTCTTTTTGGACCTGTCATAAGCAACGCCGCGCTGATTGCCAGCCATTCTGTAGCAAATGGTGGAAGGAAGTACTTTGTTTTGTTAATAATCACAGTAAGTTAATATATGTAGCAGTCTTCAATTACTTATTAATCCCTGAAAGTAGTTATCATTGTTCCTCAATAAAACTTACGTTGCTTTGTATGTAAGCTTTTCTGTGGCATGCTAGTGCTATCATATTATGCATGGTAAAGCATACAATTCTACGATCCTACTCCTGATACCTGAGAACTTTTTAAGATATTCCTGTTGCCTAGTTTTTCCACTTCTGCTCTGAGATTTAATTGATATTTCCAAGGATGGAGTAGTGACAGATCTCCAAGAAACAAAAGATGCTCTTGTTAAAGCCTCGGACCTACCGTTATCAATTCTTATTGTTGGAGTAGGAGGAGCTGATTTCAAAGAAATGGAGGTATTACGTCAACTTATGTTCTCTCGGATGCTGACCGGACCACTACAAGAATTATGTGGCTCACACTTTGTTGTTGCACAGGTTTTGGATGCAGACAAGGGAGAACCCCTTGAAAGTTCATCTGGACGCGTTGCTTCCCGTGATATAGTCCAATTTGTTCCGTATCGGGATGTTCAAAGTAAGTATCAGTTTGCAAGGAATTTGGCAAATTTCTCTTGAAATATCAAGCATGATAACCTTCTTTCTCTTGCAGGTGGAGAGATTTCAGTAGTTCAAGCGCTTCTAGCGGAGTTACCAACGCAATTTTTAACCTACGTGCGAAGTAGAAACATCCAACCGAGCCTCTAGTCATGTAAAAACTGTACATATTAAAATGTTCAATTTATTTGATCAATGTGCTACCCTCAACCCTCCGAGGTATCATGAATTGATTAATTCGACTAAAGGGTCAAGAACTCTTGCATTCTGCTAATGCTCAAGAAGGGTTCTCCAGTAAGATCATCTTATCAACCCTTATGATTATCATTTCCTTGTGTTGTGTTCATGTTCTTTTTGTTTTTTCTAGGTTGTTTGTTTGGCCTGGAAAATATTTTTGTTACAAGTCCATGTTTTCTTCTATAGAGCAAAAGTTGGCTCCTATCACACCATGTATGCTTATTATATATTTTCTTTTACGAAATGCACTTTGTGGATGTATCTAGATTGTATTTGGTATTGGAATGAACAAGAAAATGTTGAATTCAGAAAATTCGGCACTGCTAAAGTCTACTATTAGTGAGTTCATTATACCACTTCTTTTGCTGTTAATGGTCTAATGAATATTTGAATTTTGAATTTTAAGGGTATATATTTAAGGGGAAAGTAATAGCACATATGCAACAGGTGAATTCCTCTTTTGCCGACAAACCACTTGTTAAAGTTGGGATGTTCATGCACCAGGAATCGTGTACCAAAATCAAAGCATCAGATTGAAAAGGTATCAAATCCTACATATGAAATGCACCCAAAGAAATAGAAAAGAGAAAAAAAAAGATTGTTTCTCAAGTATTGAAAGAGAAGCAACCAAGAAAACACGCATGGGAGAAAGAATAAGAATTTAATTTTAATATATTAACGTTCTAATATTCGTTAACCTTTTTATTTCCTTTTAAAAGCAAAGGTGGTAAAATTTGGAAATACACTTAAGAGGGTATTTAGAGTGAGAGGAAAGAGAGTTTAACCATTGGGTATGAAGATATGAGTATAATTTATTGATTATTTTTTAGAAGTCTTGAGAGCCAATATTATATAGTCAACAAACACTTAGCATTAGAAAAAAAATATATGAAATTTTAAAAAATAAAAAACATCCAAAATTCAAATTCAATAAAAACTTAATTTTTTGCCGGCTTTGCACTGAGCTTTTTGGAAGTCTACTATAATATTGGTTTAAAGTAGCTGCGATAGTATTGGTTCTCTAATATTATTCATTAATTATATCTTGTTAAATGTAGATAGAAATAGTTGTGCTTTCAAGAAAATGCATAAAAATTTTACATCGTAGACATCTTATCTTTGGTGTGTATGGTTATCTGTCTGTCTTTTCTCTCCCTAAGCTTTAAGCTGTTTATTCTCCTATTTATCATGCACAATCATGACAATAAGAGTAGTTCAAATAAAGCAACTTTAATCAATGAGATATTCACACGCGAATTAATTATTGGCGCTCCAAATTTTAATTCTGATTCTCTTCTAGATGAATTGCTCGTGCAGTTAAGATAAAGAGAAATAACATTATAAGGAATTTCGCCTTCGGCATGTTCCTTTTTTTGTCATGACCTTTTTTGTGTACACTTTTGGTGATCCGAATCCCAAACTGATTGAGCCAAATATTAGATGTGAAACTAATTCTTAATCGATGTTGAAATTCGTTCTCCTTGGAAGAGATCCTGTTAACTCTATTGCTCAGAAAATCATACCGAATGGACCAATTTAATTGGTTGGTCCGGTGATCGATTCTTAGAGCTATTTGGAAAGTGTGGTTGAATATTGAAAATCTTAAAGTTTTGAAAACTGTTCAACTCATCAAAGTTTCTATAAATGAGAATTTGTGTTTAGTGGTACATACAATTCCGCTATTCATATATCCTTTATAATAGACATTATTTTGATATTAGTATTTCTTTAAAAACTAACATGTATTCTCTTTTTATTTTATTAATTAAAAAATAATTTAAATATATAATTAATTAATAATAATATTTTTATATAAATAGTGTTATTGATGGTGCATATCCTATTCATAGAACAAAATTAAGGGGAAAAAACCCAAAGCTAAAAAAGAATATGTTGCAGTAGGTTTTAAAAGAAATTATTTCATTAATAATAATATTAACAATTTTACCACGATAAAACATATACCCACATAAATGAAGAAAAAAGATTGTCTAAAATAAGTATGTTACTAAAGTTATAAAATAATGCATATTATCTTTTAATTTGTAACTTTTATTATTTATAAATTTTATTATCTTAATTTAAAGGTAATTAAAATATTATTTTATAATTTTATGAACTTTTTCATTTTAGTGGAGCTTGATCCATAAAGTTTATAGTCTAAATAATGTGAGTTGAAATTTTTATAGTAGTGAAAATTTAAATAATGATGAAGTATTCTTTTTATTGTTGTTTTTATATATCTCCCAATATGTATGTGAAATAATTTAGTTACATTTTGATTAGACTTTTTTATAGGTAAACTATATATTTCGAAATCAGAGGGAGATTTAACTAAATTAGCCACACAAAGCTAATAGAAAGAGAAATAATGGAAATGTTTGGTAACCAAAGAAAATCATTCTAAAACAGTCATAACTTGCCTTATTTAGCATTTATTAATTGTTGTGATAATTAATTAATGCTAAATAAGGCAAATTCTGACTGTTTTTTTTTTTTTTGTCTACCTAGCATAGCACAAGCTAAGACACTTTTAAGATGAA
>NC_029792.2:128307642-128320011 GCF_000816755.2 Arachis ipaensis | reverse complement strand
AGTAAAAATTAAAATAATTTTAAAAAAAAACTTTTTAAAAAAAAATTTTTATTGAAAAAAAAAAAAATTTTTTGTAAAAAAAAAATAATAAAAAAAAATTTTGTTATTTTTAAATTTTTAATTTTTTTTTGTCTCCCTAACATTATTGTTTTTTTTTTTTTTTACCAAAGATAGGAGACTCGAACCCGCAACCTCTTAATTGAGTATGGAGAGACTATGTCATTTGAGCTATAACTCATTGACTCCCTAACATTATTGTTGAAGAAAAAAAATATCCATTTTATATGAATTAAGTAGACAACATATATCGTCAAAAACAAACGAAACACCCAACGATATTAAACTATTTAACTTTAAAACCAGTGTTTTGACCACTTCATTCAACGTGTGATCATCGAGCTTTCAGAACATTTGTTAATTGTAGCAACACGAAATTATGTGACATTTGTTGAACTAGAATCTAGAATCTAGATAGTGCTCCACTTCATTAATTCTTGAACGCGTAAAAATGATTAGGAACATCATCAGCCATGACTCAAATGATTTAAAGCCTGGAGCAAACTCCACTCTTCACTTACCAATTCATGTAGTTTTTTCGGCCAACCAATACATTTCAAGACAAACATAATTCATTTCCCTCTTCTTTGGCAAAAGATTAGATTAGGTATTAATTTTGATAATGATAAGGAATTTGTATTATTAGTGCACTTGATAGCTTTATATTCAATTAGGGCAATGCTACGTGATCAATAAATAATTAAATATTATTATTTTTGGTGAGCAATAATTTACACTTATATTTATAGGAGTTTTGCATACAAGAAACATATAGTTTGCACCTATATTTACTAAAGTTTATGAATTAATACAGTTTGTACCCATATTTTTTAAAATTTACACACATGAATTAATAAAATTTATTTATTAAAAATAATTTAATATTTATATTGATCAAATAATGACCAAAAATACTAAAAAAGTAAAAATTATTGCCCCAAGAGTTTCTCATTCAATTATTGTGATACAAAAGTAGATAATAATAGAACTATATAACATCTAGAAGAATATAAAATGGTAGAGACTTTGACTTAGATGTAACTATTTTCATGTAAAGTTAATAATCGAAAATTGTTAGAAAATTTGATATGCTTGACTAAATTATTATCTAATAATTTTTAATTATCAATTTCAAATGAAAACAACTCCGTATAAATTACCACAGTATAAAATATGATTGTTAGAGCGGTCTTGTTGCATAGCATGTTTTAATTTGTTTTGTTTTCGAGTCTCATAATGCTAATTAACTATTATGTTTATTTGCATTGGTTGTTCTTACCTTGAGTTTTTGAATCTAATAAGTCTAAGATGTAATTAGATGATAATCTTATATATTTACAATGTAATTATTAAGGATAATATCAAATTATTGTTTAATTGTTAAAATTAAATTAAATTTAGTTTGTTAGTGTAAAATTCGGTAAACATTGGTGCATATATCATTCTTGTATTTGAGCACAAATCATAAATTATCTCGTTAAAAACTCTTCTTTATCTCAATAACGTAAATCTTTTAAATAATTTTAAATAATATTCTTATATCTTCACCTTGATTGAAAAATTGGACCATTTGTTATGCTGTTATTAAAATCATGTGTGAATCCTTTGCAATAAAAAATGATTTTACTTATTTTAGACAACACTTAAAACAATTTTCCTAAATTATTTAAAGGGATAACCATCATTTTGTTAAAACAATTATGTATTTGTAATTTTGTACATTTATACATGTTATTTTACATATTTTTAATAAAATAATTAATTATTAAAATAATCAAATCTGATATAATAAAATAATCAAATATTTTTACTTGCTCATAATGTCCACCATTTCCATTACCAATATAGCATGGTTTCTGTTCACATACTTTTATTTGGTGATCATCGGTCTCTGTTCACATACTACATTCCTAATTCTCATTTCTTTTTTCTTAAGTTTTTATATTACTTTATTCTTTGATAATTTATTTTATAAATAAATTGAATAAAAACGCCAAAAAAGAATGAACCCCGATTTAGAAACACAAAAGCAGGATTGTCGACATAATAGTGTATCAAACTTTGCTAAACAATATAATTATATAATGTAAGAGCCTTTTGTGGACTCTCCCAACACAATAATAAAGTTTGGTATGTCTGGACTTTGAAGTTCGAACTCACGCTTTTAAGTTCGGCAAAAATAGTGGAAAATATTATTTAAGAGTAAAGTATTAAATTAGTTTTTTACGGTATAATTCTGTTTTGATCTTTAAGATTTAAAGTGTTTTATTTGAATTAAAAAAAGTTTTATTTAGCTTCAATGTAGTCTTATCATGAATTCAAAGTTAAATAATTAACAGAATGTCCTACATGACAGCAGTACAAGAACAAGGTCGATAATTTAGAGAACAAGTACAAGCTCCAAAAGCACAAAATCAACCGTGGATGCATCAATACATTTATTTATAATTTTTCTTACAATTTAAATGAAATATTTTCTATAGAACGAGAATGATAAATAAATGTATTGATGCATCCAAGGTTGATTTTGTACCTCTGGAGCTTGTACTTGTTCTCCAGATTATCGACTTTGTCCTTGTACTACTGTCATGTAGAACATTCTGTTAATTATTTAACTTTGACCTCACAGTAGGACAATATTAAAGCTAAATGAAACTTTTTTGAATTCAAATATGATACTTTAAACCTTAAAGATCAAAACAGAATTACGTCCAAACGTAGAGGACTAATTTAATACTTTACCCTATTATTTAAATAATAAATAGTTTTGACAATTCAAGAAAAAAAATTATTGTTTTTAATATTAATTTTCTTTTTAACTTTTGGATGTCTAATATCCATTTAGAGTTTTAAACAACATCATGTTTAAGTTTGGTGTGGAAACAGTTTGCTTTTGTCAACTTCTTGTTTAGTAAAATAGTATTTCACTAACAATAATAAATAATAATAATATATTATGTGTTTACACATAATTTTGCACCTAAATATATTCTAATAAACTTAAAATTTATTGGTATAGGCAGGGAGTAGAATAACTTTTTTCTTCCTTTTTTTTTATGGGGTATTTTTTCTTTCCTTATTGTGGTTCGATTTTAAAATTTTTTATCTGATGTTTTATATTTTAATTTGATTTCATCATTAAATAAACAACAAATGTTGATATGGCACAATCTAGGCCTTTTTATTTAAATAAAATAACTTTTATTTACTACAATGGACAAAAGTTTAAAATTTTATGATTCTGCACATTGATTGTCCAATTAGCAAGAAAATGTACTAATAGGCAAATAATATACAAATATAAACTTTTTCTAAAAGTAGAAAATAACTTTTTTTTTTAAATAAAAAAAATCTAAAAATATTTAATAACTGTGTAACATACTTGATATTGTCAACGTATCAAAATTAAATTTGATTTGAGTATTATTCTCACGATCAATAATATACTGATTTGAGTATGAGTGTACTTTTTGCAGGTGCCTACATTGCCTCGTGTTTTGCTGACGCTGAAGTATAATTTATCTCTGGTCTGGATAAGAAAGGATCCACAGCAATCAGCATCATCTAAAAGCGTTATACCTTGGGTCGTTTCATATGGCGCCAAGGCAGGTAAAATTCTTGCTAGTGGCTATAGATTATTTTTCTAAATAGATTGAAGCTTAGTCACTAGTTAAGATAACATCCGAGAACGTACAATCGTTCCTTTGTCGGTCAATTTGGCATACCAGGTGAGATTATAAGTGATAATAATCGCCAATTTACTGACAGCCGAATTTCAATTGTTTATAAAAATACTATATTAAACATCATTTCAGCTCAGTCGAACATCCACAAACAAATGAATTACCAGAAGCAGCCAATAAAATATTTTTGCAAGATTTGTGAAGAAAGTTGGACGAAGCAAAAGGACAGTAGGAGGACCTAATTCCAAAAGTCCTCTGGAGTTACAACACAACAAAACACTCTACTACAAGTGAAACACCCTTTCACCTTGTATATGGTGCAGACGCCATGCTACCAGTTGAGATAGCACATGGTTCTTTGCGAATCAACCTATACAACGCCTCCTTAAACTCGGACACCCATATGGCCGAATTGGACCTCATCGAAGAAGATCACGAAACAGCTTCACTCAAACAATATGCAACGCAACAATTGTTACGATGGAAGTATAACAAGAAGGTTATTCCGAGGATATTCAAAGAAGGCAACCTCGTCCTAAGAAAAAGGGAAGAAGCTCAAAAACAGCATGGGTACGAAAAATTGGCAGCAACATGGAACAACCCATATAAAATTGCCAAAATCAGCGAACTCACGCTGCGACTTCGAATATCCTGCGTTAGTTAGAACCTTCTTCAACTCCTTATTTTTGAAGTGAGTCATGAAGTTGGCAGCGATGTGTCTTGTACAAAAGGCTTGGAAGGCATGAGGTGGTTTCCATAAATTTCCCTCGGCGTTCAGCGCACCATCAATTGATTTGTGTCTGTCTTTTGTGATGTCACATGCTGCCGCAGATACGAAAGAAAGAACGACCAAGTCTCTTTCATCTCACCCTCAATAACGGCAAATGCAATAGGCAAAATGTTTGCATTTCCATCTTAAGCAATGGCCATCAACAACATCCAACCGTATTTATCATATAAGTGGGTGCCATCGATGGAAATAAGTGGCTTGCAATGCTTGAATGCCTCAACACACGGTAGAAATGTCCAAAAAACCCGATAAAACATGATAGTGTCGGCTGAACCAGTCCAAGGCTGTGTCACAAGTTGCACCCAAGTACCGACACATCAACAGTTAGCACATATAGATGGTGACTTCTTTTATAGCGAATAACCACAATGAAATGAATTTTATCGGGCAAGTACATCTGCATAGTGAATAACCAATGAGGAAGCTCGTTGTAGGACTCCCAATCGCCATATATTCTAGCAATGACTCTGTTTTGCAAGCCAAACCTTTCTGTAGGACGCTTTGTAACCGAAATGATTCTCCACACCTCCTTGCAGAAACTCTGATGCTGATTGTTGGATCCGCTTTGACCATTGTGAAAATATTTTAAGCAATCACCTTCGAATCCAACCTACGATGGTCATGCCTCATCGATGTTTGCATGCAAGTACGAGGACCAGTGTATCTCCTAACCTCCCATTTTTCTTGCTTTCGACGATATGATATGAGAATATTCGAAGAACAACCAGGCCCGAACTGGATACACTGTACATTATACCTCAACTGGTCACTCTCCACTATTTTATACTCCGCGTCCCTCCTGATGTTGTACCTCTTAACTGCCAACATGACTTCTTCCTTGTTCTGAAATTGTTGTCCAACCTCGAACTCATTACTTGGATCCTCTTCGGGGCTTCTCTGAGTAAACGACCAATCCAAAGTTATTGCATCAAGATTCAACTAGAAAAGTGATCCGGCCAGTCATATGGTCGAAAAATGGCAGGCTGTGTCAGAGCGATTTGTGTGTCACCATAGTAGTTCATCTCTTCTTCCTCATCACCATCATCAAGAATTTCCATTGGTTCATCATTAGCATCGTCTCCGTCATCGGGGTTAACTTCGTACTGATCCATCATCATATCCCTGATAGCAGAACCCTCGTGACTTTCAACATCATCATCCATCATGTCAGCATTACGAACTTCAACATTAGACCCCTCTTGATTACCTTCAGGTGGCATATTTAGATCGACCATCGTTCTTCTAATATTTTGTCTAACAGCTCCACTCAACGGACTAGCATCGACGGTATCTGCAGATGATCCTCGGCCACCCAACTCAACGATGAACATGAATAATTCCAACAGATGAACATTTGTCCATCGGTTGTGCCACAACCTTATAAGACATACGTCCTCGTCGTCACATAATCGATACCTAATTCAAAACAATAGAAATATTTCTCACAACCGTAGTCTAATAAATATACTATAAACAGAGCCAAGACAACTGTGATATACCTTTTATAAAACAATCTGTCATCTACTGCGGTCGGATATCTGTAGTAAATTTTTTCACCTTTTTTGTCTGTTGCTGCTCGACGGAATGCAATATCAGATTCTTCAACGCTATTAGACTGTTGACTTCCGATGTCATATAGATAATTATCGGTTGTCCAGATCTAAAAATGAAAGAACCTTCTTCATCGTATACTATTTTACAATCATAATAAATGGATAACAATTGATTCATTGACATTGTAGAGAAAAAATGTCAAGAATGAGAACGAAGGTAGAGAATGAAATTGGGATTTTGAGCTCCATTCTTCAACAGGCATGCTTTTATTTTGGAAAGTCAATCTAAAGTTCGGTGGGAGTGCGGCGAACTTACCTTTAGTACCCAAAAAAAAATCGCATTCTGAAAATTAAAGTTAAAAAATCTTACTTGGGAATTAATTAATTTTTTTTATTTTATTTAAAAAAATCCAACATACAATAGTAAAAGTTCAAGCATTTATATATTATTTGTTATGGGATTTTTCCTTAGAGAATAAATCACGGCTACGTGTGAGAGGTATTAGTAAAATAGAATAAGGAAAAGTATGAGGAGCCAATATAGATATTGTACAATGTATATAATTGATGTTAAGTTATAAGCACCGAATCAAGTATGTTTGGAGTTGTTGCAGTTAGATATAAGTGATTAAGTTATAATAGACATGCTATAACATTATTAAATCCTACTTAATTATGTCATATTCCATAATGTAAATTTATCACAAAGTGTAAATTTTTTCAATTATAAAACATATGCCGTTAGTATCGTGAATATGTGATTAAGGAGAAGTTTAACCCAAAAGTGTTATACGTTGTGGTCAATGACGAATAATTCAGATGTTTATTTCACTATGTTAGCATATGATTATTTCTATTCATACGTGGATGGTTATTTAAGTAATGACATGTTAAATATACTGTCTTTCAGTTTAATATGGATTCGGATGGTTACTTTCAATGACAAAATAGATGGTTATTTTTGCCGCCTGGTAAGTATGTCATGATTAAAAGATATTCTACCAATACATTCATATAAGTTCAGAAAATGAATGAGCAATCACATGTTAATCTTCATCAAGTCTCATGAACAAAATCTTAATACTCCAACTAGGGAATTAGCTCAACAAGCATTTTGTATTAGAAAAAAAAATCATGTTTATAGATATAATAAATTGGATGGTCAATTTCATATGGAATTGGATGGTTACTTTTATAGACAAAATAGATGGTTATTTTTTATGCCTGGTATCGACGGCTGAAAGGTGATGAGGGAGATGCGGTGTCAGTCAGCGGCGCTGCGGTGGGATGGTAATCAGAGCTCGCGAGGAAGAGGGTGAGAAGTGTGCCGTCATTCACAAAGAAGGGATTGGATAAAATTTGAATAAGGATTGGAATGTTAGAATTAAAGTGAAACTGAAGGGTTTTGTTACACTGGGTAAAAAGTGGATACATTTTCAATTTTAATTTAAACTGGGCCAAATAAATAACCCATTATACACATTGTATAGATATTTCATTCCCTAGCGAGATTCATAGAATAATAATATATTAATATGATGATTTATTTTTTATCTACTTACTTAAGATCAGAGTTATCATTTCATTACTCGCATAATAAATTAGAATAATGTATGTGTATTTAGTTTTATGCTATAGTAATAAGATAAATGAATAATTTTCAAACGAGTGAAATGAATTATAAAAATTTTTTTCATGAATATATATTCTGTATTTAAATAGTATAAGAAATAATATACAAGGAAAAGTACAATAATTATTAGTTTGGAAAAAATACAAAAAAGAAGCAAGAATACACAGTGAAACCAAAAAAGAGGGAAGAAAAAGAATATAGCCCTTAAATAATTAAATACAGGTTAACTACTAGTCAATAACAATGACTAGTTTTTACTTTTTATAATGTGACAATTTTTAATTCCTAAACTCTAATTGAGAAATATGTTTAGGTTTAATTTTGGCCAATATCTTAAATGAAATAACTAAAAACAGATTAAGACCTAAAATTTTGTATTTTGTACTTATAAGTATATTAATTATCTGTTTTGCCGCGCCCTATCTTCCGGTGTTTTATGAAATTGCTGCAAAATGTTTTACAACGGTTCAAAACTGCCGCTAAATGACATTTTTGTTGTAGTGGAGTAATACAATTATATATCCATTGATACTTTTTTTTTTCTTTTCCTCTTACTTGCGTTCTTCTTTTTCTTTTTCTCGTAATTTGATGAAAATTATGAAAAAAAAAATTGCAAATAGATTGATAAAGTGAGTGTGAGAGATCATACATGCACACTGCAATTGTACATGCACATTCCATTTTTGAATATTATTTTAATATCTCGAAATAAAATTATCTATGAAAAGAACTCTGAAAATGTATGCAAACATTGGTCAACTAATAACAATACTTGAGACTTTTGAAGTAATGCTATAGTTCAAAACTAAGACAATAAAATTGTTAATTAATTACTTAATGACCTCACATACAAAAAGTAAATATATATATTAAATTAAATAAAAAAAAAGGAAAAAGAAGAAAAGAACTTTTGATTTCTTGAAATGTTCTGTTTCTATTATCTCTGTTCTCATTTGTCTATGAGTTCACACTATATCCAATGCATATATAAATATTAAATATCAATGAACCAAAAACCCTACTTTCTCTCACACCCTCACTTCAATTCCTCTTATCTCTATCTCTCTATCTATCTAGTTATGTTCTTAACACCCCATGATTTGAATTATTGAGAAACAATATATAATAGTTATTAATATTAAACAAATCAAGCAATCATCATCATCATCATCTATAATTTCATGTAAAATCTTCATTCAATCTTGTAACATATAATTATATATAGATAATAAATTGATTATTAAGGTGGATCCAAGGCATGGAAAGAGGTCACTTTCATTGGAAGAAGCACAAAAGGAGGAAGAAGAACATCATGAACACTTGTTCCCAATTTATTCTGAAAGATCTCAACAAGACATGTCGGCTATGGTTTCTGTCCTCACACAAGTCATGGGAGGAGGCATCCCAAATGACCCTTTAACCCCTTCTCATCAATCTACTAATCACAATGATCAACAATCTCAACCACCATCACAAGATCAAGGTATGTAATAATCTGTTAATTATTATTCAGTTTATACTTAATTAGTTATTAGGAAGGTTGATGTTTACAACTCTTGGATTTAATTAATTTCTTTGATTATTTGGTATAACTATTTTGTTCATTCCTTTTGGTGCGTGGCAATTATTATTCTTTTGTTTCCTTGGTCAAAGAGTTCACAAATGCTACACCTAACCATTGATATTTTATGTTCTTATTAATAAATTCAATCCTTCTATAGTAAGATAGTATAATCTTAAATCTTAAGTTTTTTTTTACTTAAATAACTTAAACAAAAAATAAAAAAGAAAATAAAGGTTAGAAACTGCTTAAAATTATTCTCAAATTTGATGAAGTTGTAATTCTATTGTTAGTTTTGTTATACTGTCTGCTACTGTGTTTATATTTTTCGTAATTAAACAAAAATTAACATGCCAATTCCAATACATGATATATCTTATTTTAAACACCAACAAATTAATAAAACCAAAACCATCTTGATAATTAGGGTTACTAATCGTCTAAAAATCTTAAGGGTTTTAATATTGCTCTTAGATTATTCATTCTCTTCCCCAACAAGCTAATAAGTGGTGTGGTGTTTTAATAGATTAATATTCATCACCTCCATAAGATTCTTGCAATTTTCCCTTACAATGAAAAAATAAAATAAAAAGAGGAACTCTTAATGATATTAAGTATTTATGGACTACAGAAAATTTAATTTCTCAGATATGCATGTCAATCTATCACTTTCATCACATTTATACATATTCATAATAATTTATTACATGCATGATCTAAAAAGTAAGGATGAGTGTATGAATATGCATAAATCAAATGTGTTAAATTTATGTTTATATCAACTCTAAAGAAATTCATTAAAACTTTAAATATATAGATCCAATTAGAGAAATGCTATTTGTACACCAAAATTAACTACTAAAATCAATTATCAATGTATTTGTGTATAAATACATGTGTGGTTTAATTTAATTTTCATAGTGTATTTGTATTCGAGCATGTATTTTATACCGATAACGAACTTTGATAGCTGATTTTAGTATACACGTAGTATAACCCATCTAATTAACACCTCACATATAAACATGCATCAAATTATGCTTTCAAGACAATAAGATGGATTTACTTCAATAATATTAGAGGCATGCTACCATGAACTAAGTGTATAAGTAGTGCATGTGTATATTTTACCATTAACTTATATGATCCCGTTACATATCTTTATACATTTCATTAAAAATTTCTCAATCTCACTATGCATTAAAATTAAAAAGTTCCAATGTTTTTACATTGACCAATGTTGTTGTGAGTGTATGCATAACATTATTACATGTTAATTATTTTGGATATATTCATTCCATGCTACATGCATGCACATCTATGTATGTTGATTTAAGCATTGAAACATGAAGGGAACATAAGAAGAAGACATTATAGAGGGGTGAGACAAAGGCCATGGGGGAAATGGGCGGCGGAGATTCGAGATCCACAAAAGGCGGCTAGGGTTTGGCTTGGAACTTTTGAAACTGCCGAGGCGGCTGCACTCGCATATGACGAGGCAGCCCTTAGATTCAAAGGAAGCAAAGCTAAACTCAATTTTCCTGAAAGAGTTCAAGGAACTGGCGAATTTGGTAATTATCTCACGAATTTTCAACAAAATAATAGTCACCATCAGATTCAATATCAGAATACAACAACTCAACAAAGTGTTCAATATCCATCACAAGGAATAATGGCAAGTGACGGTGGATTCGATTATAATCAACAGAACATGTATTTTGTTCCGTCTCATTATCAACACTATTCATCATCTTCTTCTTCATCTTCCGAACCACCACATCAACATTATAACCAACAACAAGAACTTATGAGATCATATTCATTGCAATATGGGGGTTCTTCTTCTTCTAGTGATCATCATTATCATCATCAGCAATATCCTCCTAAGAATTGGAATGATGATGACATGGATGGTAGACAATAATATTTTCAAGAGAATTATATATACAAGATACATTCATATGCATGCATGCATTTCAAATGTTGATTTCTTTACTTTTTTTTTCCCATCTTGGTTGATGGATTCTTTCCTTTTTTTTTTTTGGCATTTTCAAGATTTTACACTTTTGTTTCATGCATTTTTCTTCTTTTGATTTCAGCATGTGTTGTATTGACTAATTACTTGTTAATGAAGTGTTTTATTTTGAATAATAAAGCAAATTATTTAAAATGTTTGACGGATAAAAAGAGACATATAAATAACTATATTTCTAATATAAAAATTAAGTTGTATAAAAACAAGATTACTATCATATAAAAAAAATTAAAATCTTTACATTATAATTTTCTTATCACTTTGTTATTATATATGTTAATTTTTACTAATAATTAAAATATAGTTAAATATAAAACCTACAAAAATATTTAATTAATAATAAAATCAATATGATATTATATGAAATTTTCAGACGAAACCATTCATATCATCATTGTTTAGATAGGGAGAGGAAAACCATACCATGCAATATAATATATGCATGCATGGTTTAGAAGTTGAAGAGAGAAGATATAAGGATAATGGAAAAGGAAAAAGAGAGAATAATTATAATTTTATGTAATCGCCATGAAAGAAAGGAGTTGAAGATGGAGAAGAGACTAAGACTTGTTTTGTTTGTTTGAGGTTTAATTATTATATTACACGTGTGTTTAAAACCATTAAATAAAAATAAAATAAAATAAAAGAATATGAATGTGATAGATGATGTGTATATGAAGAACAAGAACAAGTAAATAGGTTTGAACACGCAAATATTTTTAAGTATATATTCTAAAGCTGTGAGTTCTGGAACGATGGCTAAAAACGCGTCCCAATTTCGGTGTTCATATTTATTTTGGTGAAAATTTTTGTATAATTAATTTGTTGTGAAGTTGATAATTTAATCAAATCTTGTCAAATTATTTAATAATTTTTAACTATAATTTTATATGAAATTAATTGTAATTGAGTTTTCATCATTTATTCATAATAACTTTGTTACTACGTACGTAACACATACACTACCACCTTATTAGAATAATTCACACACAAAACATAATGTCTCATATAATGTACGAATATTGCTTGTTATATATATAATTAATTTGTTAGTTTC
>NC_029792.2:128306176-128307617 GCF_000816755.2 Arachis ipaensis | reverse complement strand
TCATTTATTTAAAGTTATATTTTCATGATATCATACATTTTTTCTTAAAAAAAATACATAATGAATAATAAAAGTAAAATCGAAAAAAAAGGTGAGAAGTACTTACAAATTAAAAGCAAATTAGTCACCCAAAAAAAATTAAAAGCAAATTTCATTATAATAAATATATGACTCAGTGGTTAAAGAGTGTGCACAAAATTTGAAACTTAAAGGATTGAAAAACTAGTAGTTACAAAATCCTATTTATATTATCTGACTAACTAGAAAACTAATTATTTATTAGCCAACTTTTTCGAAATTTAATTTTTAATTCATAATAACCTCCAAATGAACATTCAAAACCACACATTAGACAAATATTCAAAACTAAAAACATTCAAATATGAAATAAAAATCTATCTGTTTCATTTATTTTGGGTAATGCATGTTAGAAATTAAAATCCTAAAATTTAACATCCATCCAAATAAAAATCCTCAAAATATTCAAACTCTCCTACTAAAAAGAATATTGAAAAATAATTGCAGAACATTTTAAATAGATTGGAAATTTGAGTCGATTTTATTTGAATTCAAAATAAATAAAAAATTGGTAAAAAAAATATGTTTTGATAATTTGAATATTATTGTTATATGTATTCATTCATTTTAATTATGATATTTAATGCATTATGTTATGACCATACATATTTTTAAATGGTATGTTTGGTTATTCAACTTTTTTAAACTAATATCGAATATTTTCATATTTTTTCTCTATTTCTTTATAATATTTTGTATTTAATCTTTTAATTTTAAACTGTCTATATCCAATTTTTTTACTCAATTTAGATTCGACTTTATTGTGACTCAAAAATAATATCATTTATTAGATCTAGAATTAGATAAAAATCTTAGAAATAATTTATGTTCTTGTTTGAGATTTGATTCCGAAATATAAGTCGACGGTAACTGAAAAGACACTGATGATGTCCTTTTCCGATATGTTACACCGCAAGTTCTTTTTTCGTCCGAACAATATAGAGAATCTGTAAAAAGAATTTCGATACTTAAATTAATCCGTGATCAAAAATCAACTATTTAAATAGAGACGGACTCAACTTCATCCGAATCATAAATATCTCTAATTTATATCAAATAGAGATCGGAGTTCTGTAAAATGATTAATTTTTCAAAATGGAACAAACGCTGTTTGAATCCAATTGTGTTGGTTAAGAAGGAATATGATAATACAGAGTACATTGTTTTCTACCTAATTGTATTAACACTAACTAAATCCGATGAAATATTATTAATTGTGTCTAGCATAATTCAATTTGATTCTCTGTATATAATGAATTTAATTTTGATATGTTATCAATATAAATAATTTTATACGTATATCTAATTATATAATATTATATTAATAAAAATAATTATTTTTTATATTAATTATTTAAATAGT
>NC_029792.2:128305408-128306156 GCF_000816755.2 Arachis ipaensis | reverse complement strand
TGTAAATAAATAACTATATTATTATTATTATTATTATTATTATTATTATGAACTTTAGATATTAGAAAACCAAATTAATTTTGAAAAGTTTTAATTAATTAAATAATATACACTAACTCAAGGTTCCGTACCTAGTTAAAGAACTCAAAAAGGTATATGAACATGCATGATATATATATAGACACACCTTCATTATTCTTTTTGTCATAATATTATGATATGCATGTGTGACACATGCACACAATGTTGAAATGATAACCAAACATAGAAAATGAAGACAAATTAAAGTAAGCTGCCACCGCCAAAAGAGGGATTAATTATGATTATGATGCCACGTGTGTTATGTTGGTGTTCCTAACTCCTAACCAAACCGCCCTTTTTTTTTTGTATATATCCGTCGCAAATTTAAAATTTATTTAAAAATTTGTTATTAGTTAATAAATTATTGTATGTATAAAACGAATTAATGAATTAACGACTAGATCAATTCGCTTAATTACCAAACCTCCCAATTAACTTTACAAGTCACAAGTGACAACCATAATCATTCACCAAAGTTATGTTTGGTTAAAAAGAAAGAAATAAAAAAGAAGGAAATAGAAAAAAAAAATATAAGAAATTAAGTGAATTTGTATTTTTTTTTTTAAATGTGTTTAGATTGAAGGAAAATAAGAAAGAAAGAAATCTTATAAAAAGATAATTTTATCCTTATATTATAAAATATATTAAAAAGTTAAATAGTATTAGA
>NC_029792.2:128297671-128305350 GCF_000816755.2 Arachis ipaensis | reverse complement strand
ATATTCATCATACAATATTTTTTTTATATTTTATTTATTTTATTTTATTTTACTTAAAGAATGTATGTTTCATTTGACGAGAGATTCTCTAATTTAAATGAGTTTAAATTAAATGATTTCTTCTCCAAAACATTCAATTTTGGTTGTTGGACAATATCCAACTATTGTTGAAATTTTTTCAATCCAAAAATTATTTATGTTAAATCATTAAGAAAGAAAATACTAGATGCAGAAGCATACCTGAATTCATAAATATAAATGATGATTGGAAGAGTCTGGATTTTGTGGTTCTTTCGATCTTCCTTAACTAAAACCTTCTGTATCCTTAGGCGGCTGAATTGCAACTCTTTTGATGGGAAAAGAGCAATAAAGGCGGCTTTGGTATGTTGAGGACCGAAACCCTGAAGGCACTATTTATATTTGAGCATGGCACCCATTAAACCCTAAAACCCAAATAAAATAATATCTAAAGTCCAAAAGATAGTATATCTAAAATCCAAAAGATAATTATCTAAAGAACAAAAGATAATATATGGTTTTATTCTCATTTAATTCCAAATCAAAAGTAATAATGACTTATTCAATTTAACATTTATAACAATAAATGAGATCACCATTAGATAAGTCATTTAATTTGAAATAGCGTAATTTGTGATTATAATTAATATATATATTGCCCACAAATAAATTAGAAAATTAAATAATTTCCTAACAATCTCCCACTTGGGCTATACATATATTCTTTCTTAACATAATCACATCTTATAAACTTTATGCGCGCATCTGAATGCTATTTCTCTCGTTACTTTAACAATCTGGTCCGTCTCATACATTAGATATGGAACTACTGCAACTTTTATCACATTAATATCTTGACTAAACCACGACAATCACCATCTTAATATACTTAACGACATAGATCAAATTTGGATGAGTAATATGGAAATTACATGCCAAGTGATCTCATGCATGTCTATTTCCATCTGATCCAACTTTAAAACTTTATTGAGATCAAATACAAAACAAATATTGCAAAATGAACTATTTCACATAACATGAAATAAACCATCAACTTAATTCTGCAGAAAAATAATTCAATTATCTATCATAGGACATATAGCATAAAATACACTCCCACTAAACCAAGGCATTACAAATATTGACACCCATTCGAGCAGTGTGCTCATGAAAGACTTTAGGGATCAATTCCTTGGTTAATGAGTCTGCTAGCATATACTCTGTTCCTATATGTCCTATGAAAATATGTTTTTTCTTAAACTTTCTCCTTGACAACTAAGAACTTGATGTCTGTATGTTTCAATTTTGTCAAGCTCTTATTGTTGTTGGAGTATAGTACTGCTGACTTATTATCACAAAATATGTTAATGACCTTTCAATGTCATCTACTGTACGAAATTTGGTGACAAAGTTTCACAACCATATGCCATGAAATCGGAATCAGAGTACCCAATGATCTCCAAATTTTCTGATCTCTGATGAGTATGCATGTAATCCTTTGTTCTCTTTAGATAACGTATTATGCGTTTAATAGCTATCCAATGATCCTGCCCGAATTGCTCAAGTATCTATCCAACATTTCCACTATAAATGATATATCGGGATGTATGCAGACTTGAGCATACATTAAATTCTCTAGTGCTGATGCATAAGGTTTATCATGCATTGTTGTTTTCTCAAGATCATTTTGGAGCATTGCTTGAGACTAAACTTGTTTCCTTAAGGTACGGACGTGTCCATTGGTCTACAACTTTCGATGACATATCTACTTAAAATCTTTTTGATATAGTTCTTTTGTGATAATCCAAGAATACTTTGAGAGCAATCTCTTAGTATCTCGATTCATAATACAAAAGAGGCATCACCAAGATCTTTCATTTCGAATTTGTTCGATAGAAATTTTTTAGTTTCATGCGACAAGCCTATATTGTTACTGGCAAGTAGAATTTCATCAACATATAAGACCAAAAATATGTATTTACTCCCACTGAACTTGCGGTATACACATTCATCTATAATATTTACCTCAAAACTATATGAGGTAATGCCTTAAACTTATGATACCATTGACGGGAAACTTGTTTGAGATTATAGATGGATTTTCTCCTTTTTTCTGTTGGATCTCCTTAATGATACTTTTTGAAGTTGTTGAGCTTGCTATATGAGTTGGGGTTGAGGAGGATTCTCATTATTTTTCTGTGTTGTAGCAGTATCTTGAGCAACAACAGTATTCTTATTGTTCTCTTGTACTGTAACTAGATCTATAGTAGGATTCTCATTGTACTCTTGTACTATAACTGTATCTTGAACAATAATAGGCACATAGACCTGATCATTGTCAGTTATAGAATCCTCATCAAAAAAAATATTCCTAATATTTTCTTCCCCCAAACTCAACATCCTCAAGAAATCTTGCATTTTTCGTTTCAAAAATAGACCTTAATGCAGGATTGTAAAACTTGTACCCCCGTGAATGTTCATCGTAACTAACAAAGTGGCAACTAATTGTCCTTGAATCCAATTTTCTTTCATACGGCCTATAAGGTCGCGCCTCAGTTGGACATCTTCAAATATACAAATGCTTTATACTGGGACTTTTCCCAGTCCAAATTTCATATGGGGTTTTGTTAACTGCTTTGCTTGGCACCCTATTAAGAATGTACACTGCGATCTTTAAGGCTTCTCTCCAGAGTGATTCAGGCAAGGAAGAATGACTAATCATAATTCTCACCATGTCCTTAAGAGTTCGATTCCTTCGCTCTGCAACACCATTCATGATAGGTTTGCCTGGCATGGTGTATTGCGGAACAATACCACACTCCTCTAGGAAAAGAGCAAAAGGCCCAGGACGTTGCTCACCTGAACTGTCATATCTTCCGTAGTATTCACCATCACGATCAGATTTGACAGCTTTAATTTTCTTTCCAAGTTGAAGTTCAACTTCAGCTTTGAAAGACTTGAAAACATCTAAGACTTGGGACTTTTCATGAATTAAATATAGATACCCCTAACGAGAGTAATCATCTATAAACGTAATAAAGTATCGTTGTCCATTCCAGGAGGCTGTAGGGAATGAGCCACATATATCGGTATGTATCAGTTCTAAGACATCTTTAGCTCTCTCGGCACCTAATTTTTTTTCGTTTGTCCTTTTCCCCTTTATGCACTCAATGCAGACTTCAAAGTCTGTCAAATTTAGGGGTCCAAGAATTTCATCCGACACGAGCCTCTGAATTCTCTGTTTAGAGATGTGATCTAGGCGTTTGTACCATAATGATGCCGAATTCTCATTTAGTTTTCGTTTTGTACCCGTTTGTAGTATTTCATTATTATAGGAATTTAAGTCAAGCCTATATAGATTATCCACCAAATGACCAGAGCAAATATTATTCGAATTATAAAAGAGACTGACTTTATTGTCTCCGAACAAACAAAAATAACCTGATTTGTCCAAACGAGAAACAGAAACCAAATTTCGTCTAAATACGGTACATAAAATGTCTCTAATAAATCCAAGTAAAATCCACTCGTGGAACATAATCTAAAGGTTCCTATAACTTCGACTGTAACTATATTGCCGTCTGTCACATAGATGTATCTTTCAGTATCACTTGGTGGTCGGCTCCATAAGCAATCCTACATAATAATACTTACATGAGTAGTAGCTGGCTACCAGTAGAATAAAAGAATATTAATTTTAGTCTTTTAAGATTAAAATAAAAGAATATTTAACTTAAAAAAAATTGATTTCAAAGTTTAATTTTAAACAACTTTATCCTAAAAAATTATTTTATTATTTTTAAAATATCAAATTTAAACATAATTCAAACACTTCCTTATATTAGTAAATTATGTCATTCAAATCTTAATTTAATTAGTGTACGAGATGTGCTTGGTACGAGTTGAGAGATAGATCGAAAATTTATGAGTTGAGACGGGTGTCAAATTTTCTGACAGGAGCAATGGGAGGTGGTACTTACAAAGACACTTCGACGCTCAAATCAGAATGAATCTAAGAGGTATATGAAGTGTGAAGTGAATTACATACTTATTAAGGGAGTCAGGAACTTCCCTTTATATAGGTAATGGTGATCACTTATCTTTATCTTATTTGGTTAAGATAAAAGGGGTATTTAAATTCGAAAGTTGGTTACGAGCTTCAGTGAGTCGATTTCGGGCCTTCTAAAATGTGAAGTGGTTCAGACCCGAATAACCAGATTCAAAAATTATTCTGAGTACAGAATTCGTAGGCCCGATCCCTAATAATTAGTAAACTTTTTCAACTTTTTCGATAAAACCATCAAAAATCTTAAACATTACGAGACTATTATTTAAGTTGAAACATGTTAGATAGATCATGTAGATGGTCAAAATTCACCTAATAATTTTCATATAAAAACATTTTGTGATGTAACATAGGGGTCGTCAAATTCGGCATGGAATGACCAAAAGTCCAGCCTGAGAAAGTGTTTGGATGACCTTAACAAGCACGACTTTAATTTGACAGTTATTGTTTTATTTTTTTTAATAAGTAGACAACATTTGAAAGAAAAAAAACATTATTTATTTTTTTAATAAAAGTAGTTTGTATGTGATTCACCACTTATTTTTTATTATTTTCATTAATTTTTTATAATTATATTTTTTATTATTATAATTTTTTTTAAATTTTTTATATGAAAAAATAAAATAAATTAAACTTTTATAATTTTAATTATCATCCAATAAAATATAAAACATTAATTTTTATATTTTAATGTTAATGTTTTATCTATTCTGAGAAAGCGTATGTAAGAACCTGGAAGATAGACTTTGTTTAATTTGGTTTCTGATCCTTTGACCATTGAATGAGTCTCAAGCTTCTTCTTTTGCACTCTTCTACGTACCCGGGGGATATGGGGAATATTCAATATATAATAATTGTCACATATGACCCATATCTTCTTATATAATAATGTAATCATATACTAATAATCTAATCATGTACATGTTATACACATATGTTGCTGTATTACTGTACCATTGGTGTCACGTGTGTGTATTTAATTATATATCGAGAGATAATAAAAAAATTAAATAAGTAATTTTGTATAAATATGAAAAAAAATTAAATTATTAGATTGAAATAGAATATTCAAATTTTCAAATTTTCGTTACAAAAAATCCATTGCTAATGCGGTTAAAATATTTTTAAGAAATTTAATTCAAACTAACTCAAGAATTATTTTATCAGGCGCGCTACACGTTCATGTAACCATGTAACCAAGTTGGTCCAATTCCAAATAGAGTCACATGCATTAATGAGAGTGAAAACACACGCCCCGTTCATTATGAAAAAACGTTTCTTCTTCTTCTTTTTCTTCTTCTTCTTCTCTTCTCCATCACGCTTCTTCTTCTTCTCTTCTTCTTCTTCTTCTCTTCTCCCCCACGCTTCTTCTTCTTCTTCTCCCGCGCTTCTTCTTCTCAGGCTCGTTTACGCACGGAGCGTCTTCTTCTTCTTCGCCTTCTTCTTCGCGTTCCTCCTCCTCCTCCTTCTCCTCCTTTTTCGCGTTCCTTCTTCTTCACGTGTTTTCTCCCTATCGTCATTCTTTTGTTATTGTTGTTGCTGTATTTTTTTTGTCTTTTCCTCCTTTTCTCTCTGGTGAAGAAGCAGTAGAAGGTGAGGAAGAAGAGTTTTGAATAATGCAGAATGAATCGAACACAGTATTCATGGTGAATCGAACACAGTACTCATGGCGAACTGAACATAGTACTCATGGTGAAACAATTGTATAGTACTGAGTGAACGAAACATAATCTATTATATAAAATCAAATTCAAACAACTTTCTGCAGAATGAAACGAACACAGTACTCATGGTGAAGCGAACACAATACTCATGGTGAAACAATTGTATAGTACCGAGTGAACGAAACATAATCCATTATATAAAATCAAATTCAAATAACGCTGCCTACAATTTACATATTATCAATTCAATTCAGTACACCTCCGTCCATTTAATTCAATTCAAATTAGCAATTGCATTCCATTCAATTCGATTCAAAATTGAATAATCCAAACTTTGTCAGTTTGATTCGTTTCAGAAGAATAATCCAAATCGCTCTCCTGTTTACCAAAAAATTATGAACCCTTAAACACTAAAACCAGAACCCTGAACACTGAACCCTGAACCCATAAACCCTAAATCCCTAAAACCCTAAACCCTAAACCCTAAACCCAAACCCTGAACACTGAACCCTGAACCCTAGACCCCTAAACCCTAAACCCTCAACCATGAATACGGTGAACCGAAATTAATACACAGGACGAACTGAAAGTTTGAAACACACTGAACCCCTGTACACTGAACCCTGAACCCATAAACCCTAAACCCTAAAACACTATTGTCATTCTTTTGTTGTTGCTGTTGTTGTATTTTTTTGTCTTTTCTTCCTTCTCTCTCTGGTGAAGAAGCAGTAGAAGGTGAGGAAGAAGAGTTTTGAATAGTGCAGAATGAACCGAACACAGTACTCATGGTGAACCGAACATAGTACTCATGGTGAACCGAACACAATACAATTGTATAGTACTGAGTGAACGAAATATAATCCATTATATAAAATCAAATTCAAACAGCTTTCTGCAGAATGAACCAAACACAGTACTCATGGTGAAACAATTGTATAGTACTGAGTGAACGAAACATAATCCATTATATAAAATCAAATTCAAATAACTCTGCCTACAAATCAAAATCACAAAGGCCACTGAACCGAACAATAATGTTCATGTGGTGAATAAATGGTGATCAACTTTCAATCAACAAGAATAGTATTTCTCCATGCAAAAGAAGTACTGAATATAGTAACAACCAATTTCAAAGCCCTAGATAAACTATCCACTGAACTGAAGAAGAAGAAGAACCTACGTGCGTGAATTTGAAAGAAGAAGGAGGAGGAGGAGGAGGAATACTATTCTTGTTGATTGAAAATTGATCACCATTTATTCACCACATGAACATTGTTCGGTTCGGTGGCCTTTGTAATTTTGATTCACCAAATGAATGTTGTTCAGTTCGATGGCCTCCTTTTACTTTGTTCAATATTTAAGATTATTGTGATAGCATGCAGTAATCATTCCCTAGCTGTCTCAACGTAATAATCTCATTTAACTGATTTGAAATTGAATCATTCATTGTTTCCATTCAGAAGTGTAGATCGAAAAAGAAAACGAAGAAGAAGAAGAATGACGGAGCTTATTATGTTGAATTCAATGCAAATCAATAATGAAGAATGCGAGCAAAGAAGAAAAACGCGAACAGAGGAGAACGACGAATTTTATTAGGTTGAAGAAGAAGAAGAAGAAGAAGAAGAAGAAGAAGAAGAAGAACAAAAACGCGATACGTTATATAAGGCGCGTGTATAACAAACGACTGTGGGGTGGGAGAACGCGTGTGTGGAGAAAATCACTTGGATAACATCCATGTATTTTTTACATGGATATAAAGCTTTTCCCTTATTTTATTATTTAGGGATTCTTATATTCTACTTTAGTCTATTAGAGAAATTTAAACTCGATCTATTATATCTCGAGTTTATTTATTATAATCTTGGATATTTCGCTATTAAATTTATTTATGATAAAATATTTATTTTATAAAATTAAAAGTTTTTTTAAAC
>NC_029792.2:128295389-128297466 GCF_000816755.2 Arachis ipaensis | reverse complement strand
CAAAAATTTCTTTAATTCAAAAATTCAGTTTTTTGTAACAAAATTAATGTTTGTCACAAAATTCAATATTTTTTGCAATAAAAAATAATTTTGTTTCAAAAAATTTAAAAATTTGGTATCAAAAATAAAAAATATTGTGCCAAAATTTCAAAACCTTTTGCATCAAACGTTTATTTTATTTCAAAACTTTGAAATTTATTTATTAAAAGTTTTTTTAGGAAGAAAACTACACTATAAAATAAAAGGAACGTTGTAGATATATAATTAATGATGGAGGGTTTTAATAACCAATACCAAATATTTATTTAAATGTTAATGTAAGTTAAAATAAAATAGAAAAAAACTATAGACCAACTATATATTCAAGTATTTTTGTATCCAAATATAATCAAACAGGCTCAAATTTAACAAAAACTACTTTTATTATACCTGCATGTACACACACGCATTTCAATAACGCTTCTTCTTCTTCATCTTCATCTTCATCTTTGCGTTCTTCTTTCTTCTTCTGTGCTTTCCTCCTTCTTTGTCTTCGCATTCCTTCTTCTTCGCGTTCTTCCTTCTTCTTCTTCGTCTTCCTCCTTCTTCTTTTTTGCGTTTCTTCTTCTTCTTCGCGTGTTTTCTCTCAATCGTCATTCTTTTATTGTTACTATTGTTGCTACATTTTTTCTTTTTCTCCTTTTAATTGAAGTTCTTTTGGATCCATAAATGAACTGAATTTGGTTCAGATTTGGTGAATACTTAACAGTAGAATTAAGTGAACCTAACTCAATTTTTGAATTAACCGAATTCAATTGAGATTTGAACAAAAAGTGATAAACATTCAATCAGCAAGAAAAGCACATTTCAATTCATTTCTGCATGCAAATGAACTCAATTAAATTAAGAGATGAACCGAAATTTCTTAAGAAATAACAGATTTGGTGAACACTTAACAGTAGAATCAAATGAACCTAACTCAATTTCCAAATGAACCGAATTCGATTCAGATTTGAACAAAACGTGATAAACATTCAATCAGCAAAAAAAAAAAAAAACACAGTTTATTTCATTCCTGCATGCAAATGTACTCAGTTAAACTAAGAGATGAACCAAATTTCTTAAGGAATAACAAATTTGGTGAATACTTAAAAATAGTATCAAGTAAACCTAACTCAATTCATAAATGAACCGAATTCGATTCAGATTTGAACAAATAGTTAAAAAATTACTTAAAGAATAAAAAATTTAGTCAATACTTATCAATAGCATCAAGTGAATCTCAATTAATATACAAATGAATCGAAATAAACTAAAAAATGAACCGAAATTATTTAATAATAGCATTAGAGAAAATCAAAACTAATAAAGATGTTAGCAAAATATTGGTGTTATTGGTGACGACGATAATAAAAAAGAAAAAAAAAAGACGTAACATTGGGGAAGGAAAAGGAAGAGGAGAAGGAGGAGGGAAGAAGAAAAATCTGGGTGTGTGAATTTAAAGAAGAAGAAGAAGAAGAAGAAGAAGAAGAAAAGGAGGAAAATAAGAAATAATTAAAAAGTTATTATAACAACTTGATTAAATTTGGTTAAATATTTTGTTTAAATATAAAAATTTATTCAAAAAGAATTATTGATATTAACTAATAAACAATTAATTTTTTAGTTGGACTCTAGTTTGATGCTTACCAATTACTGACCAACCAATCGAATTAAGCACGTTATATTATACACATAATTACTAGTGTGACAAGTGGTGGGTCATCAACTAATTTCTAAGACCTAACTAATGTGGCCACCATTAAATTATCATAAATTATGTATCCATTTGAATAACATTTGATTTGCCGTTACTTTTCAACATTCTGTCATGGTTTGTATTCCTCTCTTTTCATCTGATTCATCATTTTTTTTTCTTATTTTTTATTTTGGCTTAATTATTTCGTTAGTCTTTATAATTATATTAAATTTTTAATTAAATTTTTATATTTTTTAATTAAATTTTTACATTAAATTATTTTTAATTTTATAATTAATTTTTTTTAATATAAAAAATATTAAAATTAATTAAATATTTTTTTACAAATTAAAAATGTCT
>NC_029792.2:128294543-128295344 GCF_000816755.2 Arachis ipaensis | reverse complement strand
AATATAATTAAAAAAATATATATAAATTTAATTATAAATTTAATAAAACTATAAACATCAATAGAATATAATTAATTCTTTTATTTTTTATTTTCCGTATCAAATTCTATCAAAATCTATTGTCATAGATTTCAAACTGAGCTAATATAAAGACCACATTTTACGGATTTACTTTCACCTTTTCGGCCACCGAAACTACAAAGATTCAATTAAAGCTAATAATTAAGAATTTGATTATTCTTTTTACAGTTTATTACATATCATACCACGCGGCATTCACAATTATGATTAGCGAGATTTGAGTGTTTTCTACGGCATTCATAAATCAATCTGCTCATATATATACATGGGGATATGTAAGCTAATTTAATGATGATGATAAAAAAAATTAAGTAGCAGAGATATAAGGTTTGAACTTTGAAGTTTAAAAATTATATACGGTTTGATTGATAGAAAATCTAATTGGATTTCTATTATATATGTACTATGATCTATCAATTGATTTGGGGATTTAATTTTTAACTTGGATTGATTAAATTAATTCAAAATATCAAATTAGTAATTTATCTTTAGAGATAATCAGATTATTCAGTTTCCGTGACCATCTTAGCATTATATTTAATCAAAGTGAATTTCGGTAAAATTATAGGTATATTTGTTAAATTTTAAAATTATTTATAGATTTTTTTGTTATTAACATCATTTAAAAAAAATTATTAGCACTTTTTGAATTTTTCGCATACTAATTTAATATTTATTTCTAAAATATACTATTATTGTGGTCTTGGAACTAATACGAGG
>NC_029792.2:128289972-128294363 GCF_000816755.2 Arachis ipaensis | reverse complement strand
TATAGTTTTACCGAATTTTTAATTATTTTTATATTTTTTTCTTTTTAATTAAGTCCCTATATCATATCAGATTTTGTAAATAAGTCCCTACTATGATAAAAACGTTGAAATTAACAGAATATTCTGTTAAACTATACAGAATATTCAGTCAAGTGTTAGATATATTCGTTTTTTTTAATGAAATATTCTGTTAATTTCACCATTTTTATTACGACAGAAACTTAATTACAAAATTTGATATGGTATAAGGACTCAATCAAAAAGAAAAAAAGTATATAAATCTCTCTTTATTTATCCTATCTTATCTTTTTGTCCCTTGTACATGTATTAAGCTTTTGTTTCATGTGAATGATTTCTACAAAAGAATTTTTTTTTTATTGTTCTTCTAGGTAAAAGATTCTTCAGTGTAAATTTGAGTAACTTGGGTCCTTTTGTTTAATAAGTTGGATGAACATTTTAGTATTTTTCCAATTTGCCTTGAGAAAAACACGTACCAAAGTAAAGTCCTTGCATGGAAATACTAGCTAATAATCTTAGGTGTTTGCTATGGTACCTAAAAAGTATTGTCTAATTACTAAAATAGATAAAATAATTAATTTTAAATTTAAAAATATAAAAATTAAAAAATTTTAAAATTATTATAAAAAATAATTTAGACAAAAATTAAACACCAAACAAAAAAGACTCGCCATAAATCTTTTAGACAATAGCTAGTATGATAATCTGTGTATGTAATGTATAAAATATTTGTTGGTCCCTAGTTGGAAAGTCAACACGCTGTGTATATCATTGACTCATGACTGATTCATTGGATGGACATTCACTTACACTGTTCTGTTCTGTTGTGTCTTGTGTTGTGTTGTTTTTAGTGTTTATTTCTATTGTCAACTTTTTCGGCCATTTTATTCGATTTCATTTTCAGTTTTCAACCCACTCATCATCACTCTACTTATATGTCAAGTAAACCCCCAGATTGCTCATTTTTCTATGGATGGAAAATGAATTCAATTATTAATATAATTATCAATATTAATGTTTAACTTATTATCAATTAAAAAAACAAAGCTAAGAAAACACTACGTGCATTTTCTTTTAAGAAAGAAAAAAGGGGAGTTTTTTAATTTATGAGCTATAAAATTATTAATGTATCTATATGCACGAGCACGACGACATGCAATACAAAATAAGAGTAAAACTTTGTCTATATATATTTTTAAATTTGTCCCTTTTTGTTTTATTTTGTATTCGTAGCATTTTTAGGATATCTGAAGGATATTATTCAAATTATATACCAAAAGAATGATGGGACAACTTGATCTTATAAACAATATTGGAATTATAAAAAATAAATAAATAAATTGGGGACCAAATTGTGGCAACATCGACAAATTCCATGTTAACAAAATTTGGTCTAGCGGTAATTATACTCATAGTTGCTAAAAACTATCATAAAATCGTTTTTTGGTATATCAAAAAAGAAAAATAGGAGGAGCCAATGAAATATTTGTACAAGAGGAATGTTAGGGGACCAGCAACTTTTGTAATTTGTAGCCATCAAATAGCCATCAATGATGGTTTTAATGGGGTGAAATTGGTGTGAGATTTCATCCAATGGCTCGCTTTTCTTTGTTGGTTACATGCTAACCAGAATTTAACAAAGTTGCTGACCCCTAGACTTTTCCTTTGTACAATGCGCACAATAAAGGTTTAGGGAGTATTAGAGATATAATCATTAGTGTTATCTTTTTCCATCAGCGTAAACTTTTGAGATGAGTGGTATCATGACATGGTATTAGAGCTTATTTGTGGACTATTCATATAAAATCTCTACTTTTGTTTAGTTCTTATCAAATTTTTCTTAGTTTTAAGTTAGTAAAATTTAAAAATTATCTATTTTAGTCTTTAGCATTAATTTATTCTATTAGATAGCGCTTGTTTTTTGGGACTGAAGGATTGAGATTCACTATTGTGTTTGATGGTCAAAGACTGAAATTAAAATTTCAGTTCCAAAACTTAAAATTTCAGTCTTTTCAATACTTTTAAAAAGTAAGAACATAAGGAACTAAAATTTTTTAGGACATGGACTAAAATTTTAATAATATTGTTTCTCAAAAATACCCTCATTTAGCTTTTTAAATTTTAAATCTATCCTTTAATCTTTATATTTATATTAAATTAAACATAATACTGAGACATAACCCAGTTTAGTATATTTTATACCAAACATAATATAGATATTTAATTTAGTTTCTGTCTCTCAATCGTTATCTCATAGTCTTAGTCTTTTAGTCTCTATTTCCTTCCAAACGCAACCTTAAGTATTGATGTGACAGGTTATATACGTGACAAACTAAAATATTAAGGTGACAAGATGTATTATATTAATATTTAAAATATCACATAAGTACTTATGAAAGTAAATTAATAGCATGAATTAAAATAGATAATTTTTAAATTTTATTATACCAAAATTAGAAGAAGAAAAAAACGTATAGAATCACAATCTTATTTAAACCTAAAAACTTTTGTTATCATATCTCAATTCATTTAATTTACCAAGGATTGGGGGTGACCAAATTCGATTCTGATTAGCTATTTTCCGAACAAAGGCATATAATTTGGAAGAAGTAAAGATAATGATAATTATCAATTTGCAAAAGATAAGCAAGGTAGGCTAATGAAGAATTATCTTTCATCTTTTTCCCTTTTCTCTTTTAAACAATTAATTAGTAATGTTTACTTTAACTTTACGGATGCTTAATTGAATTCAAAAGGCTTCACTTCAAGTATTCTTTGTGCAAAGTGTCATTTTCAGCATCAAAGTTATTTTTGGTTAGAGTACCTTCGAAGTTAGAAATAATAATTCCTACAAAATACAACCTATTTAAGGTATTATTTTAAGTTTTTTTTGTGAGAGTTGTAATTTACAAATCACTTTTTTTTTTTTTTTTTTATCAAAGATAGGAGACTCGAACCTGCAACCTCTTAATTGAGTATGGGGAGACTATGCCATTTGAGCTATTACTCATTGGTTAGGGACTAGTTAGTTGAGTTTAAGATATGTGAAAAAGATATTTGGGGAATTTACTCTAACAAGGAGATTAAATACGATTTAGTTAATATTCTCTTTGGTTTAGTTTATATTAATCTACACAATTTGTTTAAAAAGTAGGCTAAAACTCAAACCAAATTGAAATTGAAGTACCACACCTTCTTATATATAGTTTCATTATGAACTGATCTTATGTGTAAATGTTGAAATAGTTGAACTGTTTTAGCATTAGAATAATATATATGTTATAACTATATTAAAATAAATATGATTAAATCTATAAATTTTCAAATATTTATGGTTAAATGTATAGTTTTAATAGAATAACATATATTATGTTTCAAAAATTATTGTTAAAATTAAAAGTAACGCTTTTTTATTATTTAGTAACGTTTTTTAAAAAATATTACAAAAAGATGTATTACTAAAATATAAAAATATTGCACACGTATGCCCATCTATCCACCCGCGCACGCACACGTGCATATATGATAGGCCTATTAGGCCATATAACTATTATTGGTTTACATATAATTTTTAAATTAAAATGTACATTAAAATTAATCATCATTATTTATACACAAATACTTGATAACTAACTTTTAGTATTTTTTTTTTTTGGTGACGATAACTAACTTTTAGTATGTACATAATATTTTTGTTTTTAAATATTGTAACAAAATATCATTAATAAAGTTTTTTTTTTGAAACTTTAAAAAATTCAGATAATTAATTGTGATATCAACCAAAATATAAATTTAAGTCTTTTACCTTGTATCATTGGCCAAAATATGAAGTACCATACTGATTTTAAGTAGCTGAGATTTAAGTATCATTATCATGTTTTGATATTCTCTTTTTTTTTTTTTTTTATATATATTCATTTTTTTTAATCTTATGGTAATAATATAAGGCATGCCATATGCCATGCTGTATATAGGGGGACCATAGATCTCCATGAGAAGAAACTGATGCCTATATATATAATTTGCTTATTTAATTTGGTATATGCTTATATTTAGAAGCATGTATCAATCTATGTCCAAATAGATGCAGAATTTCACTAGTTAAATATCATATAATATTCAATAAAACCAACAAAATCAAAACAAATGATATATTATATTATAGTACTTAGTAGGCTCAGGTCAAACTTTGAACTAATTACATATTTAAATTCTAACCTCATATTCCTTCTTTGTGTGACTTGTCAGGAAAAGGCTGAAATTTGAAAAAGAAAAAAAATTAGAGGTTTGAACTTTGTGAGGTTATCTCCTTATTTTATAAGTGATTACTAGTTGGAAAATATTTTATGTTAAAATGATAATTAAAAATTATT
>NC_029792.2:128287883-128289836 GCF_000816755.2 Arachis ipaensis | reverse complement strand
TTTAAAATTTTTTGTAACAACATATGTCTATATTTTAATTATCATTGAAAACATGTCAATAGTTGCAAAGTTGAAATCCAATGGGCTTTTAATGTGTCCAAAACCTGTAAGGGAGTTATGGATGCGAGAGTCTTGGTAGTTTTTGTGTTAGGCCTGCAAGTCTAGAAAAAAAATTGAAAATTCATTATTTTGGAACAATAAAAAGTAGTAAACACGTACTAAATGATCAAATTTTTTTTTTAATATGACTAGTATTTTAAATTTTAATTAAATTTAATTCGGTAAATATTTTATATTTTTGAGTACCAAATAAAAAAAAAATACTGGAGTACTTGTCATTTAATTAACTATTAAGTATTATTACTAGTGGTAGTCTCTAATATATTAGGTTATTGTTTGCTCATATTTAATTTGAAGAACTTATTTAATTCAATTAAAATTTAAAAGACATTAATTTGCATAAAAATTAAGGAACAAAACTAACTAATAAACATTTACTCCATAATAGCATCTAATCAACTCGTACTTCAAGGCACACTAATGGAATTAAATTTCCATAACTAACTAATAAGTCTCAGGGTTCCTCATAAGTCCTACAAATATATATAGCAGTGTCTAATTAAAATTATATATTCATATATAACTAAGTAGCAAAATTACTACAAAAATAAGAATTAAAAAGGAAGTTGGGCAACTGCTGACGAAACAGAGGTAGAGACGGCTACGGTGGCGGCGACGACGACGGCAGCGTTGTTACTCTCAGCATGACAAAGTTGGCGGAGCTTAGTAGGGACATACCAAATGGAAAGGCGAGGATGAGCATTGAAGATGGCATCAATGTCCCAGCCCTGGCGAGCAGCTATCGCAACTAAAGGCTTGTAACACGCTTGCCTCCAGGCGCCAACGTTCTCGCCTCTCTCCTTGAAGGTTCGTCGGAGCTCGTTAGACGCGTCCTCGTCGAGGCAGTGCAGTGCATAGCAATGTACGTAGTGCCTCATCTTTGGCTTGTTGATGTAGCTTGCACCTGCTTTCTTTGCATACCTGAATACTTGATTTGTTACCTGCGCTACCAAAATTCGACAACAAACAAATGTTATCTCATCCTTCTAATAATATTAAAGTATAAGTCCACCAAACCCGAATAAACTTAATTAATTTAAAATATAAATTTTAAAAATAAAATTTATTTTTTTAATCTATTGTTTAAGTCAGAAAAAACATTGTTATATGATGGAGTTATATATACCTAATGTGAATGTGAATTTTAACTCCATCATTATATGATAGATAAGAAGTCAACTATATTATGGTAATATAATTCATCTTGCAACATCTTTTACTAATGGGTGTATGTGATATTGTGATATCTCAAAAGAATAATCATAAACAGTAACCTACTTATTGCCTACACCCATGCACATCAAAGTAACATTGAATAGAATATGGGCAAAGAACAATTCATCAAAGTAACAGAATCACAGGAACTGATGGATACGTGTCAATTAAAGGGAGAGGTGATTGTGATTGTTATGAGTGCATGCTAGAATCTAAGAAAAGATGCAATGCAATGCATGACTTTGACTAACGTGTGTTAATGTGAAAAGTTAGGGTTACTAAACCCTATATATATGGTTCTTCTTTGTGACCGGACAATACATTTCACCACCGTAAGGATGCAGAATCTCAGTTTAAGAGTGGGACCCTCTCACGAGACTCCCTGACTCGTCACGTGTTCCTTCTTCTAAGCAACACAAGGAACCATCAAAACTGCAGAGACTTACTCTCACTCTCAGAAACCAAAAGATAAAAAAGGACAAATATAAGAAAAAAAATTCAATTTTATTCATTTTTGGAATAAATTCTTTTTATGCATGCATTGATATCAATATTGATTTCCTACCCTATTAATTAAGTTTGGTTTATAAATAAAATAATTAATATGTATATCCGATG
>NC_029792.2:128278329-128287724 GCF_000816755.2 Arachis ipaensis | reverse complement strand
TGAAAATATATGCATAATTATAAAACTATTTTTTATTGTAATTGCAAAAAAAAATTGAAGTATAAAAACAGAGAGTTTTATATTAGTATAGAATTTTACAATGCAACAAATACACAATTATAGGTGATAGGATAATTTTTTATTCTATCAATCCAGTGAGAACATTATTTTTTTTAACCACATTGTAATAAATATAAATGATAATGTAACAATTATTTCACGTATTATATAACAGATAATGAATCAAATCAACAACCAAAAAAATTGATTTACTTCACGTATGGATAACATTAATTAATGTAGCAAATAACAACGAACAAAGAAGGTAGCATAGGAGAGAGTTAGGGTCATATTATACCTTGGTGGGGCATTTTTCCCCACGGTCCTTCGCAATGGCTTGAACTTGGATCAAGAACTCACGGCATTGTTCATAGAGATGAAAAAGGTAGTCCAATCCATTCTTCTTGCCACGTGCCACTTCCCCAGGCTCAGTCACTATGAAGGGGTGCTCTCTTTGCCTTTCTCCGCCACTGCCGCCATTGCTCCCTTCAATCATGTCATTCTCTTCTCCTTCTAACTCTTCCTCTTCACCATCCTCGTTGTTGCTTCTATTACTTCCCTTATTATTTATCTTGTTGCTTCTTCTCCTCCTCCTTTCTTGCTGCACCTGCTTCCTCCTCTCTTCTCCGCCGCCTACCACCTCCCACGTACTCCCTCCCCCGCTTCCCGCAGCCTCTTTCTCTTGTTGCACCGGTTCCTCTGATAAACCTGTGTACACATGCAAAACTAACATCGAGTTATCCTATATTTTTTCAGAATAAGTAAAGTATTAAATTCAAAACATTTCCTATATATTAGGATATTATGTTTTGGCTAATAATCAGACCCATTTCACATATATACTTTAATTAATTAATGTATCAATAACATCATATTATTCATATATAATAGGTTATGTATATAGTGTTTAACTTGTAGCATTATATATAAAATGATACAAAGAGAAAAAAACACACACATATATGTTGAAACTATAAGTCACAACAACAAATAAATCATGTTAATTAATAAAATAATGAAATTAAATCTAAACAAGGTATATATGTGTAATATATTTAATTTGTAGCAAGGAGTGTGTATATATTACCAATGGTAGAACAGTAACTTAATATAACAGTAGTCATTCATCAAACTTTTCAAAATGACTAGTGTAACATAGATTGACTCATTATATACATATAAGTATAATGATATGATTATGATATGTAACACAAAAAGATAGTTACTATATGATTAAGGGTTGAGTTTAAGAACTTGGATATTTAATTTATTTGGAAAATGAAAATAGAATGAGTTATTACCTTCTTGAGAAAGAGCGTCAAGGGCGTTGGTGGTGGTATCGGTGGTGCAGAGGAAGTTACGGCGTTTGATAAGCTCCTCTTCCTCAAGACGGCGGCGCTCAGCTCTAACGGCAGCCTTAACGCCGTACCTCTCACCGACGAGAAGGTCCCAGCGGAAGATCTGAGAGAGGCTATTCATCATGTCGTCGATCTCATCGTCTTTCATATCAATAAGAGTCCTCACCGTGAACCCTAGCTCCGCCATCTTCGCCGCCGTGTAGTAGCGTATACCGTAGGCTTGGAAAAGCTCCTCCAGACCTCCTAGGTCAGGTCTCTTAGGCGGCGGGAAGGACACCGAAGAAGGGGAGACAGCAGGGGGAGCAACGGTGTAGTCAAGGATCTGAGGCGGCGGACGAGTGGCGGAGGATGGAGGAGGAGGAAGGACGGTGCGTGGGTCCCACTTGAAGAGGCTTGTTGTGAATGCGTCAGCAGGGTCCATTGAGTGTTGAATGTTGAAGAGAGGGTTTGTGAAGTGAGATGAGAAGAAATGATGCAATGTAATTGTATTTGTGTGAGACGGTTTTGGTACTGTGTTCTAATGTTTCGATCTACATAAATATTTATAGAAAATATTTATAATTATTATTTTTTTAATTTATGATTGATTGTACTCTTTGTTGTATTTATTATGGATATTATTAAATGTACTCTTTTTTTTTTTTTTACTAAAGATATGAGACTCGAATCCGCAACCTCTTAATTGAGTATGGGAAGTCTATGTCATTTGAACTATTACTCATTGGCTTATTAAACGTACTCTTTATTGTACTCTTTATATAGGTTTATATTGTAATAAATCAAATTAATATACATCAATTTATATATCTTAGTGAATACATAATAAATCGAATCATCTCTAATCAATTTACATGTATACCTATTGCTAAATTGAATATAGCTGTATTAATTTATATAAAAATGTCCATTAGAGATATGCACTTAAAATTTTTTACGTGTAATTTTAGAATGATTTTAGTTTATTTAGGTGTTTTCTCCTAAACAGCAAGAATGTAACCCTGCAAGCTAAATAGAAGCTAATATTACGTAATAATCATAATGTAATAATATTACATGATTTATTTGATTGTTTATATATAAATCAAATTTATTCAATTCGATTTACACCTTCTTAGATAAATTAAATTAATAAGATTGGAATTAGTAAGAATATATATAAATCGAAATATATAGCTTTGATTTAGTAGGTCTAGTATATAGTAAAATGTTAAAATGACTAACAGATAGTAAATTGAATGTACAGACTTCGATTTATTATGTTCATAGTAAATTGAATGGATTTAATTCAACTTAAAGGTATTGTCACTATAGCTAAATTGAATGTATTAGTCTCGATTTACTATATATATATATACTATTCAAATTCAGTTGTTTCAAATTACAATTCACAACCTCTCCTATCACAAAAATGCATCCTAGAGAGAAAAGTTAGACAACAACACCAGAAGATTCCAATTTTTTTTCCTTATCATTCAAGAAAGATAAGAAGAGTTCGGGATTAAAAGAGGAATTGAAAACCCTAGAAAACTACTTTGCAGTGAACCCAAGCAGGAAGAAATTAAGAAGCAGAGGATTCTAGAATAGAAAAGATTTCTTGAGAAAAATGAAAACAATGAATTCTATTGAAAATGTAAAATCAAAAGCACACTAAGAAAATCACAAATCTGTATTCCTCACACCTATTTATAATTCTTTAACTATCCACTAAACAGTTCTCTCAATACTCCCCCTCAAACTGAGGCACGATTTGTCTCGAAGTCGCAGTTTGAATCTGTATTTCTGAAACGAACTCAGGGACAATGGTTTAGTTAAAGAATCGGCCACCTGATCTTGAGAGGGTATATTAACAACATAGAGAGATTTTTTATTTACTAAATTCCTTAGAAAATGCAAATCCAGCTCAAGGTGTTTACATCTACTATGCAAAACTGGATTTGCAGCCAATAGACAGGGACTCTGATTGTCACAAAAGATGGTTGGTGACATAGGTTGTGGGATTCGAAGCTCTCCCAAAAGCTGCTGTATGGACATTAGTTCAGTTTGTGCAGCATACATTGCCCTATATTCTGCTTCAGTACTGCTCCTGCTCACCTTTGTCTGCTTGTTACTCTTCCATGAGATCAGATTGCATCCAAGATAAACACAAAATCCAGTGATTGATTTTCTATCATCTAGATCTCCACCCCAATCAGCATCTGAAAAAGCCAACAACCTAAAATCAATAGATTTAGAAAATAATAATCCATGATCCACTGTACCTTTCACATATCTCAGAATTCTTTTTACACTCTTCCAATCCAGCAATGTATGCTGATGCATAAACTGAGATACTTTGTTAACAGCAAAGGCAATATCTGGTCTTGTCATTGTGAGATATTGAAGTGCACCAACTATTGATCTATACAGTTTGGGATCATGAAAAGGTTCTGAGTAATGAGCTGAAAGCTTTGTGTTGGACATCATTGGGGTAGGCATCGAATTCGCAGTCTCCATTCCAGCTCTCTTAAGTAATTTAGATGCATATTTGGTTTGTGAAATGTGAACACTACCTGTAGACAAATATGAAGCTTTCAAGCCTAAAAAATAACTAAATTTCCCCATATCCTTTAACGAAAAAATATTGTTCAATTGATAGATTAATTTATCTAATTCTGCAGTATTATTACCGATAACAATCATATCATCTACATAAACTAACAAGTAAATCACATTAGAATAAAAAAATCTAGCAAACAAAGACACATCAGATCTGGTTTCTTTAAATCCAAACTGTTGAAGAGTAGTAGATAATGTTTTATACCAGGTCCTCGGTGCTTGTTTTAGACCATAAATGGCCTTGTTTAGCTTGCAAACTAGTTGTTCACCCTTTGTAGAGTATCCCGGAGGTTGCATCATGTATACAGTCTCATTTAAGGTGCCATTGAGAAAGGCATTATCAAAATCAAACTGTCTCAATGGCCAATTTAATGAAACATCAATAGTTAAGATAACTCTAATAGTGGAGGGCCTTACCACTGGACTATAGATTTGATCATAGTCTATACCTTCCACTTGATGAAAACCCTGTCCAACAAGTCTTGCCTTATACCTCAGAATATCACCTTTAGCATTTTTCTTTATAGCAAACACCCACTTACTTCCAATAATTGTGGTATTAGTTGGTGGTTCTGTTAATTCCCATGTCTTGCACTTCTGAAGAGCAGCAAACTCTTTATCCATTGTCTCTCTCCAGTGAGAACATTGTAACGCTTCAGCCACAGTCCTTGGAGTATTGTGTAGTAGATCAGTTTGTTGAACAGTCAAGACTTTTGGTTTGAACACTCCAGATTTCGATCTTGTTGTCATCGAATGAGCATTTGTTGAAGAGATGGAATGAAGGATAGTTTCAATACCACTAATAGGAATCATGTCCGGAGAAGAATTGGTATGAGATACTGAAGGTGGGTGACATTCTGAAATTCTGATCTCATTCTCATGACTAGAAGTAGTGTCATGAGTGTCCAAGCCTGAGTGAGAAGGAGATGCTGTATCGTGTAATGGTTCACTTGTAATTTGTAATTCAGTATCCAAATGTATACTCAAAGACTTCGTAGCTTGATTCGATGAAGACATTGATGGTGGAGTTGAATCAATGATGGTAAATGCAGGGGCCTTAAGCTGGCTGCCACTCTCTGGATTATTCTTGGAAGAATCATCTATGCCCAAGGTGTTAGAAAACAATTTTTGATATGGAAAAGTATGCTCATGAAACAACAGATGTCGAGCCATATAAATTTTACCATTTTGTGCCATACACTTATAGCCTTTAAAATTTGAATCATATCCTAAAAATAAACATGGTTTAGATTTGTAATTAAATTTAGTTTTACTATAAGGCCTTAAGAAAGGAAAACACATACATCCAAAAATTTTAAAAAAAAAGTATAATCTGGTTGATGCTTAAAAAAACCTCAAAAGGACTTTTGTTATCAAGAACTGCGGCGGAATCTTGGAGCTGTATAGATGATCTTCCATCGAGAGGCTCTGAATTATTAACATTGCCGTGTGTCTCCATGTGCTATAATTGTCTTGAGTGAGTTTGTCTGAGACAGGTGAGAAGGTCTTCTTGGAAGAGTCAGAGAGGATAATCTCCATGACAAAGATGAGAAAGATTATAGGCTCTAATACCATAAAAGAGGAATTGAAAACCCTATAAAACTACTTTGCAGTGAACCCAAGCAGGAAGAAATTAAGAAGCAGAGGATTCTAGAATAGAGAAGATTTCTTGAGAAAAATGAAAACAATGAATTCTATTGAAAATGTAAAATCAAAAGTACACTAAGAAAATCACAAATCTGTATTCCTCACACCTATTTATAATTCTTTAACTATCCACTAAACAGTTCTCTCAATAAGGATAGCAAACATTCTCTAGAATTTCGTTTAAATTCAAAACCATAGCTAATAGTAGAACTATAATAGATATTTTTTGTTTCCTACTGACACGAGCCCACATCTTTGCTTTTCTATCGATCTCTAGTTCTAATCTCCCTCTCAATCCGATATTATAGTGCCAGTATAGACCAAAATCTCGTTATGGTCCAAGATTCCAAACTGTAGACATGGAGGACGACTCGAATCATATTTAGGATTTTAGAGGCAATGGGGGGAAGGGGGGATTAGCCTAGGGTTTCATTTCAGTTTCAACGAAAGGGGGGGATGAATTAGAATGGCGCCGTTTAGGATTTAAAAAAAAATAAAAAAATTTACCACCCGGACCGGGTCATATAACGCAGCTGGGTCACTGTTTTTCATCAAAACCCGTCGGGTTGAACCGGGTTTCACCGGGTTTGTTGCATGGCCGGTTCAACGAGTGGCTCGGTCCGGTTAGGTGACTGGGTTTCCGGTCGAACCGACCGGGTCGAGCCGGGTTTGATAACTATGTTTAGGAGTATTCATAGATCGAATCGTATCCACAGATCTACGATGAAATCGGTATTCGATCCGAAAATCGTATATCCGATCCGTAGACTGATCGGATCTGCACCCTTCAAGAATCGAATCACGGATATCTGCTTTGCATCCGTGAATCCACATATCCGCACAATAATAATTTAAAAAAAATAAATACATATGTTAGTTATTTTTAGCCTTTCAGAAATTCAATTCGCCCTAACCTAACCCTAATCTCGCACTTTATGAGTTCACGGCGCCGCAACCTGCAACCATTCACTCCCAAGTCCCAATCTCTCACCCACCCTCAGAGACACCAAACCACCCATCGGCCACTCCGTCTTCCTGACCACCGTCGAAAGCTGCTGACCGAAGATCTCATGATGTTTCTCCCTCTTCGTGGCGTGCTTTCTCTCAGAGCTCTTCCTCGCGAAGACGCATAGTTAGGTCGGTCCCATTCGTTGCGTTCTCGCCTGTCACTGTTGCTTCTTCCGTGACTGTGGTCCGTGGTTGGCGGTTCAGACTACTCCCCGCCTCGCTCGCGTTCTCGTTGCCGGGCTCCATCGGCTTAACGTCTTCTGTTCTCTATTCTTAACTTCCTCCGTTTTTTGTTCCTGCCACATCGCCGTCCTCCATAGTTATAAAATAATAATAATAATAATAATAATAATAATAATAATAATAATAATATGTTTGGCATAATAAACTATACTTTATATAGTGAGTAAATATTTAAATTGGTCTCTAAAAAATTATGCGATCTCCAATTTAGTTTTTGAATGATTTTTTTTGTCAAATTCATCCCTAAATGATTTTAGTTTAGTCACGTTAGTCCTTCCGTCACTTTCTACGTTAACGGCGTTAACGGAAAGTAATGTGACATGTTAAGAGACAGATCAACATTAAAACACTATCGTTTTTAAGGGTGAAGGGCAATGATTGAAACTCCGTCATTTTGATCTCTCTCACTTTCATTTACTCACAAGTCACAAAAACACACAAGACGAAGAGTCTCTCTCTCCTCCCTTTTCCACGTCGCTGAGAAGATGAAGAAGTCTTCATCCCTGTCACCGATTGAAGCATCCGGTGTGGCGTCTCTGTTTCTCTCACAAGACTCTCCGTCTCACTTCCTTTTTGACGCTACTGAAGAGAAGACAAAGAAGCCTTCATCATCGTCGCCGATCGAAGCATCTGGTGCAATGTCCCTGTTTTCTCTCACAAGACTCTCCCTCTCATTTCATTTTTAACGTGCTGAGGAGAAGACGAAGAATCCTTCATCATCGTCACCGATTGAAGTATCCGGCGCAGCGTGTTTGCAAGTTTGTTTGAGGAGTGGCTTCACAGTAATTGAAGACGTGACCGACGACTATTTTTGTCATTGTTTAAGGTTTTATTTTGTTCTGGTTACTAAATTTGTTTTTAGGATTGTGCCGTTGAGAAAAATTATTTCTTGTTAGTGTTTTTTTGTTGGAATTGAAAATCAATTGTGGGGTTAGGGTTTTGCTCTTTGTTGATTCATAAAAATTGATGAAGAATTATTTTTTCTTAATATTAAAGGAGCACTAGTTACCAATTTCTTTTATCATTGTTTATGTTTAATGTTTGTTTTGTTGTTTAGTTTTGGGATCGCATTTTCTTTGCATAATTCAATTTTGTGGAAGGAAAATTTTTCTATTTATTTTTTCTATTACTGAACTTTTCTTTAGGATTGTACCATTGTTAAATTTTGTTTTTTGTTGGTGTTTCTTGGCTGAAATTGAAAATCGTTTTTGGGATTAGAGTTTCGTCTAGTTGCTTAAACATTTTCAATAACTAAAAGTTGATTAATTCCACCATCGCAACCTCCATCTTCACGAACCATCATGCCAGCAACCTCAAATTTTGCCATTTAAACCGCTGCAATTATACTGTATAGGAAGGGGATATATATGCAACATTTTGGAATTAGGGTTTGTTATTTAGGGACTAATTTGACTAAATTTTATAAAGATATTGTATTGACTGTCAATTAAGATATAGAAAAATGTGCTGACAAGTAATTTAACGTGCCACATCACTTTCTAATAATGCCGTTAACGTAGAAAGTGACGGAAAGACTAACGTGACTAAACTAAAATCTTTTGAGGATGAATTTAACTAAAAAAAACTTTTAGAGACCAAATTAGAGATCATATAATTTTTGAGGAACTAATTTAACTATTTACTCTTTATATAATCTTTTCATATTTATTTAAGACCTTGAATTCTAGACTCTTTCCTAACTTAAAAAAAAAAACAATGTAATTGCCATGATTACGAGGGTTAGGACCCTTATCAAGTTGTTTCTTCCCCGGTAGTGGGAGAGTAGTGGTGTTTTCCCGAGACACGTTTTTGGGGGGTTCCTTTCCTTTCTTTTCTAACCTGTAACTTCATGAAGGTTCCATTTGATTTGAAATAAACAAGAGCAATGGCATTTAGTACGAAGATTTTGTTGAAAACTAACTGGACTATGTATATATACTACTGTCTATCTAAGAAACCGAACTAGCTAGCTAGCTAGTTCTATGTGTCTTTACTCTTTACGAGGTTATATATATTACTACTTATTACTTGTAAGAAAAAGAAACAAGATATAATGTTGTTAGCATTATTCAGCTACCTCGGTATTAGTTTTGTGTGCAGATATTTCCTATTCATTCATCCATATCTTCTCATTTTGTGCTTTGACCTTTACTTTTGATTTGACTCTTATTTTCTGCTTCTCTTTAATTGCCTCACAAATGCAATCTATGTTTTTGTGCTCTTCCCTTTATATTTAATTATTTATATAAGGTTTGGAAGGTCCAAATTAAAATTAGAGAAAAAAATAAATAGATTCTGATTTTTTGTTCTGTAGATATTTTTGTCTTTGATTATTAAAAAATATTTTTAAATCCCTAACTTTCATAAAATTTGGACGGATTAATTCTTGACGGAGGCATTTGGACAGAGAAACTGATCCGTCCAAATTTTGTGAAGGTCAGATATTTAAAAATATTTTTCAATAGTCAGAAACAAAAATATTCG
>NC_029792.2:128275288-128278320 GCF_000816755.2 Arachis ipaensis | reverse complement strand
GGAACGAATTAATTTTTTTAAAATTTATATAAAATAAATACACTGAAAATGAATTATATTTTTATTTTATTTTAAATAAAAAAATATCAATCAAGTGGATAATTTAACAATCATCTAATAAAATAGTGTATGAATAAGAAGTAAGAATATGAATATTATTATAAAAAGTTGAGTCAATGTTGATTAAAAGAATTAATTTGTGATTTTTCTTTACATTATACATAAAGCTAATTAAAACTTAGCAAGTTAGCTTCAACCGGTAATTTAAATTATGTATCTATTATTTTTAATATGACACATATTTAACATTTATTTAATTTACAGTATTCCATAATCATACATTAGTTTTTTTTTTTTGGTATAGAAATAAAGACAGTGATATATTCTGATATTATAATTTTTTATGTTTTTTAAAATTATAAAAGATATACAAATTAAAAAGTCTAATTTTTGTACGTTAATTTTTTTTAACACAAATCAGACAATCTAATTTTTATATTTTTAATAAATCAGACAATTTAATTTTTATTTCTCTAATTAAATTATTTCACATTTAAAAATAAGGTTTAATTACTCTATTAGTCTCTATAGTTTCGTGAAATTTTTAATTAGGTTTTTATATTTTTTTTTAATTGGATCCCTACACCTTTTTTTTTTCAATTAAGTCCCTCTTAGTAGTAATTGACTTAATTTTATAGGGACCCAACTAAAAAAAAGAATTGGTATATGGACCTAAATAAAAGAAAAAAAAAGTATAGGAACCCAATTAAAAAAAAATTTGGTGCAAAAACTCAATTAAAGAAAAAAAAATATAGAGACCTAATTAAAAATTTTGCAAAACTATAGAGACTAGCAGAATAATTAAACCTAAAAATAAGAGTTCAACCGTCCACATTTCTAAAACACTTACCATCCAATGTGAAAAACAAAAATTTCATCATAAATTCATACAATGATAAATTGTGTGTCTAAGATAAGAAGGAAAGTTTGCACATACTTAAAATTCAAGTTGTGCAATGACTGCATTGGGAATAAAGAGAGAGAGAGAGAGAGAGAGTGATTGATGAGATGAGTAATGAAGATTGAAGAGTCTCTTGTCTTTCTCTCTCAATGTATGAGGTGTTGAAGTGGGGAAGACTGAAGAGTAGTGCAGTGGCTTCTTCCAAGAACAAGTACATACAATTCAGCCTTTTTGCAAAGGGAGCCTTTAAAGCCCAACTGGAACAATTGTACTTTCCCTGCATCACTGTATCTCTATGTGTCTTTTCTTTCTTTTTCTTTTTTACTTTATTCATTTATTATTACTTTTTTATTAAATGTTTGCAAGGTAATAAATGTCAAATTACATAAAATAATAATTTTTTTATTATTTTGTATTGATTTAGTTTCAAATTTTATATTAGAAACAACAAAAAAATTTAATATATAAAAGTGGACACTTTAAAAAAAAATTAAATAACAAAGTAATACAAGTAGAACATAATAAAATTTTAAGAAAATTAAAGAATTTAAATTTGATCTAAAATTAAATATGATACAAATGATTTTTATCAAGTTAAAAAATTCATAAAGCTATTTGTAAGTTGTCCAACTTGCATAATCAAAGTTTTAGTCAAAATTGAGTAAAGTATCGTTTTTGTCCTCAATATTTGGGGTAATTCTATTTGTGTTCCTAACGTTTAAATCGTCCTATTTATATCTCTAACGTTTGTAAAAGTGATTCAATGTTATCCTGCCGTCAATTACACATCATGAGCCTTTAGTTTGAGTTTTAAAAATCTCTTCTTGAAATTAGAATACAAATGTCTGGGATAGAATCGATGATCTACTCCGAAAAATAGCTCATCAAATGTTAAAACTAATTCCTACAACATTTACATAATTCACTTTTCTAGGGACATAATTGAATCTAAACACAAATAGTGGGTATAATATTAAAATCGACCACATTCAAGTGAGACCTAATTGAGAATGAATACATCCAAGTGAAAATAACTGAAAAATATAATTTGATTTGTTAGTATAATTGATAGTAGGATAACATTGAATCACTTTTACAAACGTTAGGGATACAAATAGGACGATTTAAACGTTAGGGACACAAATAGAACTTACCCCAAACGTTGGGGATAAAAACGATACTTTACTCGTCAAAATTTATAACTTAAAGATAAGTTAACTTAATTACAATCTTTGATTTAGTCAAAAAAAATGAGTTGTTATATAAGTTGATATTTATAAATTTGTCATACAACTTAATAGAGATGAATGTAAAAAAAAAAAGGCTATAGTACACACTTGTACAATTTATGTACAACTTAATCAACTTATAAACCAAATGTATCTTCACAAAATACTATATATAGAGGGTTAAGGTATTTACTAATGTATGTCATATTTTGCATAGAATTAATGAGTGAAACTTAGAGAAAAAAGTAGTAAAATCTTTCATATATATAATCCATTTGTATGAATTTTCATAATATATAAGAGAATATTATAGACTTCTCTATGTATTGTGAGAGAATATAATTTTGCCACTTTATCATATTATTTTTATTATTGTTTATATTCTTGTTTACTTAAATAAATTAAATTATATATATATTTATATATAAATATATTAATAATTAATTTTAATCATTAATTTTAATGTAGGAATACTATTTTTTTTCTTTTTGCAAATGATGATGGTTGATTAAACTAAATGAAATTACTGTTTTGACGTTGTATGTTGTCTGAGGACAGGAAACCCTGCAATCTGAAAAGCCCTTTAACTTTAAAAACCTCAGTGAGATTTGATCTGATTCTCTTTTAACACACTTAACAGTAACGAATCATCATCCATCAATGCAATGCCAATGCACTCGGTCCCCATTACAACCCTACACCTCTTTAGCTTCTTACAATATTCATAACAAAATCTTGAATAACGTGTTCCCTCATAATTTCATATCCATCTACATTTCACAAATTAAAGCATTCATTTTGTAGTAGTTGAATTACTATATATTACTGAAAAAATTTCAAGT
>NC_029792.2:128271025-128273080 GCF_000816755.2 Arachis ipaensis | reverse complement strand
GTTGGAACAAGAATAAAAGCAATATTTATTTTCTAATTATTTCTTAATTCATATTATTATACACATTTAAAATTAAATTGGAAAATTATATAAAGTTTGAATGAAATAGTAGGCTATCTTTCTTCTTATATTATTAAATAAAATATTCTTTTCATATAATTTCAAACAAAAATAGTTTTCACTTCACAAACAATCAGCACCACTAGTGGAAAAGAAGACTTATCCACAAACTTTTTCTAAAAAATTTATTAAATAATTAAAATTAAAAGTTCATCCCAATGATCAAGTACACCCCCACTTGGAAATTTTTTAATCAATGAAGGTTTTGTGTTTCAGCTTTATGTATATAAGTACAATAATAATATAATGGATATATTAGAAGTATGGTATTATTATTAACTTATAAGCAAGTTGGGGTTAGTTAACAAGTTATTTTGGTTGTCAAAGAAAAAGTTTGGTTGATTAATAACTTGTGCATTACTTAAAAATCAGGCCACCACATGAAACATCACTTAAAACATTAATTTTGTCATCATGAGAAACACATTATTCATTGTTTAATTGGAAGATGCAAAATAAAATTATGGTATGTATCTAACTGAATTACCAATAGGGCTTAGGCTAAATTCTCTAACAAAATATATTTATTTTGAAATTTTGGTTAGTTTTCTATTAGTTTAATGATAGATTGAGAGTGTAAAGCAATTTAGGGTTTAGGGTTAACATCATAATATCAAATTAAATTAGATGGTTGAATTTGTAAGACTTTAATTTTTTGAAATATAGTAGGCCACTAATTAGGGTTAAATACTCTAAGTGATGATATCATCATATATTTAGATATACAAATATTTATACAGATAATTTATAAAATTTAAACATGCTATGAAACTTAAACTCAATAATTGCTTCACAGTAAAATGGCTAATTAGTTAATTAATTATATTAGGACAAATTACAAACCAAATCATTATTAGGGTTTGAAGTTGAAGTGGATTTGGTGCCCTTTGCATTAGTTGTCTAATTAGTAGAATACTAATCTATCTCCAAATTCAATAACAAGCTAAGTATTTGGATACTAATTAGTCACATGTATATATTATAGGAAAAATTTGAAGTATATCAGGAACACCGATGTTCTAATTATTTTAACCGTTGATTTTAATTAATATATAATATATATATATTTTATAATTTAGATCAATAATTAAAATAATTAAAATATCAATGTTTTTGATACACTTAAAATTCTTTCTATATTACTACTGCTATTTAGTTTTCTTTCTACCTAGCTAGCTATATATGCTATCACATTGCACATTAATATGTATTGTGAACATGAGACATACATAGCCCTAAATTTTATTTGTGTTGTAAATTAATTTAAAGTTGTTCATACTTTTGGCTCATCACTTAGTCAGATTTAAAAAAAATGGGGTTTAATTAGTTAATATTATCTATAGTAAACAATTACCTGATTTCATAAAAATCGAACANTTTCAATTGTTTTAATTATTAATTTTAATTAATATATATTATATATATATATTTTATAATTTAGATCAATAATTAAAATAATTAAAATATCAATGTTTTTGATACACTTAAAATTCTTTCTATATTACTACTGCTATTTAGTTTTCTTTCTACCTAGCTAGCTATATATGCTATCACATTGCACATTAATATGTATTGTGAACATGAGACATACATAGCCCTAAATTTTATTTGTGTTGTAAATTAATTTAAAGTTGTTCATACTTTTGGCTCATCACTTAGTCAGATTTAAAAAAAATGGGGTTTAATTAGTTAATATTATCTATAGTAAACAATTACCTGATTTCATAAAAATCGAACACAGTAATTAAAACACAACTCTACTTATTTAAATAAGTAACTAATTTTTACTATCTCTTCTACTCTTCTAAAAAGAAGATCGTAATAATTTCCTATAAAAAGAATAATAAACCTATTATAAAAGAAAGAACTACTCATTGAAAAATATTCTTATAAGAAAAAACAAAAAAATACTTATTTGTTGAATAGATAATAAAG
>NC_029792.2:128262343-128270777 GCF_000816755.2 Arachis ipaensis | reverse complement strand
TTGCACTCTAATTAATCAATCTTATTTACATGTTTCGATGTGGTTATATCTATTTTAATTTTTTTTATTTTAATAGTTCAATCTTATATATTAGTCTGAACATGCAACTATATTTTTCTTTACAGTGAATACCTTCATTTCTTTTATGAAAAATAATATAATCGGGAAAATTTTCCAATAATATTAATGTGTGAACGATATAATTTTCAATTCATAATTATTATGTATTATTGATCTAAACACACACAATGTTTTATAATTTGCCCTTATTGTATAGAGTGGTAGAGTGTGTTTGAATTTGACATGAGGAGGAGCTTCATTGGTTTTACTTTGACTCTCAAAATTGGAGGATCATCTTTACTCTTCGTCATCGTAATATTATCCTAAGTTTATAATTTTTGAAAAAATATAGTGTTATTATTTTTTTTGTTATCCCCGGTATCTTCAATTCGAACATATAAGTGAACTGATTACTCGATTAGTTATAGTTGGTTAGTGTTATTTTTTGTTGTTGCCCATAGTATCTCTCATTAAAATATTTTTAGGTTGAGACAACATTTAAAAAGTGTTGCCTAAAAACTGACAAAAAGTTGCTTTTGATCTATAGCAGCACTTTTAGACCTAAGGCAACGTTTTTGAGGAGCGTTGCAGATGCGGCCGTTGCCTTAGATCAAGGCAACACTTTTTTGCTTCAACAGGCTAAGAACTAATCTGTTACGGATCTGAATTCTATTGGCCAATAAGTTATTACATGCACAAGGCGAGATTCGAACCTTCGACATTTGTTTTTGTCACCGTAGGATTTCTTTTTTCTCTTTTTGGTGCGGCTGTTTGTAGACTGTAGAGCTATAATGCACGGATACTGACGCAGACATGGGACACGTTGACACACAGACTTTAAAATTTTATAAGACATGGAGACAGACATATATATAAAATATAAAGTTTTTTTAGATAAATTATGATGATATTTTGTTATTTTATTGATATTAAAATGTAAATTATTTTATTAATTATTTTTAATGTCTTATTTTAATTATATAAAATATTTAAAATATTTTTGTTTTAATAAATAATAATATATACTATTTCTAAATTTATTTTAAGAATATATATTAAGAATAAGGTCGAACACATTGATACGTAATGGTATTTAAGAGTGTGAAAGTGTGTCTGGAGTAAAATTTTTTATTTTTGATTAAGATTGAGTTAGACATAACAAACACGTATATTGAACAAGTATCAATGAGCTAGTGTCGTGTCCAAAATATATCTGATACATTGACACGATAATTTAACAAAGTGTCTATGTTTCATAGCTCAATAGTCAACTAAGGATGAACAATAAGCCCAAGTGTACTACACTTTACACTTATGATGCAGTTATGCCATAATTTTTAAATTAAGCCCAAACTTTGAGCCCGATAAGAAACTAGACATTGGACAAAAACAAACTACTACTAGTGAATACATATACACACAATCTCGCACACATGTTCATTTTTTAGTTTTTCTTTTCCCTTTAAATGAGCTTTGTTATGTTCTTGTTATTCATCCAAAAATTAATAGATATTAAAAGGTTGAATAGGAAATGAAAAAAAAAGAAACCCTGTTTAAGTGTAGAACTATATTATATATATGTTTTTGAATCCATGAATTGGACTAGATGCTTGATCTTAATAATTCAACTTTTATTCAAGGGTTTATATAAATAATTTTATGCAATGTCATTATTCTACATTCGGAAACTAAACTAAAATCAATGGTTTAGTTTTTGTGATTCTCTTTAATTTGATGTGATCTATCCTAAGTATTCTCATGAATCCTTCACCATAATACCAAAATATGTTCTTCAAAGTTCAAACCACAACTTCAGTTCTTTTCCCTCATTATAACCAAACACTTTAATTCTAAATTATCAGCTCCTAAAACAGTTTATTCTTATCTAAATTGTAGCGTAATGAATTTCTTCATTAACAATGTTATGACTTAATTAATTTAAGAGTAAAATGACAGATAAATCCAAAAGAATTTATATTTTAGATAGATTAATTTCTAAAGAAAAAAATACCAATAAAATTTTTTAGAATAACAAATGTAAACAAATTAGTTTAAATTAAGACCTTTTACTTTAATTATAAGGACTAATTTAAATTTAAACGACTTTATTGATTTTTTTTTTTTAAGAATTAATTTGTTCAAAGTGTAAATTTTTAATATTTTATTTATTACTTTTACTCTTAATTTAAAGGACGACCCATTTTAAGATACAAATATAATTGCACTTAGGATTCGATTTATTATATTTGAAGCACATAACAAAGTTCATCATGTACGATATCCTTTTTAACTTTTAAGCATAGCAAAAATAAATAATAAATAATTAAATAAATAAAGCTAATTCGTTTTGAGTGGGTAGTCCGTAGCAGTAGTGGGTAATGCGTTTTACAGAGGTTGTACGGAAGGAAGGACCCCACCTTCTCATAGCCACTTCTCCTCGTAACCTCCACGTACAGGACGTGCAAATCTAGCTCCTTCCCTCCAATCACAGGAATCCTTCATAACCCAAAACGATCCAAACATTTTATTTGTTTTTATTTCACACAACAAAATATATAATATATATTAAAAACGCGCAGATTACAAAAAAATAAAAGGGAATGAAAAAGCTCAACCCGAATATCAAAATCATATTCCAGCTAGCTTGTTGTAGTATGCTGCATACAGATGCAGTGATGTGATGCGGAAAACAAAAACAGATTAATTAATTTATTTATTAGTTTTTGTGGAGTAAAATATTATATAAGGAGCTTACATGAATTTGGTACTGAGAAGGAGGTGAAAGCGTCTGAGAGTGTCCCAAAAGACAGAAGGGTCCTTGACGATGTCGTCGTGAGAGGCTAGTGGGGAAGGGTAAAGCTTCTCCTCCTCATTGCCAACGGTGGAAGAGGACATTTGGAGAGAAAAAAGACAAAAACAAAGGGGACTCTAGCTCTCAAGTTTCAACGGCACTGCAACAAAATAAAAAGAGAACAAACAAGAGAGGAGGGAGTGGTGGTGTGTTTTTTTAAAAGCACATAAATGGCAGGGAGATATTTGATTTTGATGTGACGAGAGTAATTAACTAATTAAATTAAAATCAGATGTATTAAATATTAGTCCTTTATAAGAATTAAGAAAAGAAAAGGGTGGGGGGAAGTACGATAATTCCGAGATGAGAAAATGAGAGAAGTGCAATTAAGGAAAGGAGAGAAGAGTGTCTTACCAAAGCTGAGAATTAAAGAAGATGGTTTGCCGCGTGGGAAGGGGGGAACGGTTACTCACCACTCTTGGCTTTTTCTGCTCGGATGGATGGATGAATGCAAGGTCCAATGGAATAGAAATTAAGCTTGTACTACTCAGTATTCTATACTAATATATAAATATTATTTATTTAAATTAAATTTAAATACTATAGAGTATAGAAGATTTAATAAATGCGAATGTATGAAAATATAAATCTGTGTGTGTGTTCTATTCTGATGTCATTGGTAGGCTCCTGACAATGCTGTGCTGCTATGGTCAGAGCGTTGACATGCACTTGTGCTTCTGACTGCGATGCTGTTCATTGTTCGATGCCTCAGAACTGCCTTGCATTTTTCTTAGAACTTAATAATAATTTTTAATTAGAAAATTCTATGTTGTATTTAATTGAATTGTGAATGTGTGATTATTTAATTAATCAGCAATTTTCGATTGGGACTAATGGCAATTTACCACCATAAATCTCTGGAAGCTGGCTCTCATCTATTTCTTCTAGCAATGTTCGTGTTATCTTTTTGTTGTCCACAAATACTATCTGCACAATAATAAATGCAAAATTTCAAAATATTTATATATTAATATTAATATCTCAACTTAATTAATATCTCATCAATTTCAGAAATTTCTTTGAAGTGTGTGTTGTTACCTTCTTTTTGGTGTTGTTGTCAATAAAAGGATAAATAATTTGCCACACTTTCATAAACACATAAGGTGCATGCAAAATGAAGAGCTTCCCCATTCTTTCTGGGTTGTAATCCTGCATCCAAAAAAAGGGGTTGTTTTCATGACCAACAATATTGTTTCCTTTTATTTCATCATTTTTGTATTCAAAGTGTTAAGTTAAAAGGGGAGTGCTAGGTAAACAATGACCATTTTGAATAACATAAATAACCACCAATCAAATAAAAATACACTATATCCTAATTTAATGTTACTGATTAAATTTAAGATTAATTTACTCTTTTAACTTTATTAATTCACATTGTTCACACATTGTTCAAAAATGTTGTTAGTTATCTATACTTTTCCTAAAATAGTTTAGGTCTTCTAAGTCAAATGCACTTTATCACTTAGCAATTAAGAGTTGAAAGACAAATAAATCCTGAGAACTTATACTTTGGACAAATTAATTTAAAAAAAATATCAATAAAATCTTTTAAGATAGCAGATGTGAACACACTACCTTTAAATTAATTTCCTATGATTAAGATAGAAAATCTTAATTTGAACTAACTTGTCCACATTTTTTATCTTAAAAGATTTTATTAATACTTTTTTTTATTAAATTTATCCAAAACATAAATTGTCAAGAGTTTATTTGTCATTTTTCTCTAAGTAGATATTATTGATATTTTAATTAGTCTTCTAAGTTTCTATCATGTATTTATATCAAACATGCTACGTACATACAAAAAATCAATCGTGCTTGATAGCTAATTTTTTGTGTGAAGATAATAATATTTTTTATTTTCCATTTACAATGTTCAAAGTAATCAACTAACTATTTAGCAAGTTGAACAACACCAAAAACAGAAATGTAACGGACACTAACTACCTGCAATTACTTCAACAAATTAAAATTATTGGTAAGCATAGATTCATAATAAGCTAAGAACAATGGAAGATAGAAGGGCACACCTGCAAAATGGTTAGAGCATTAAGGTAGCCACGAATGTCACTGTTTGCATATCCCCAACCCTTAATATCTGCTATAGCACAAAACTTTTCTTGCCCCGCTGGCATCCTGATTCATCAAAATTAAAACATTCTTATTACAATTTAAGGTTCTTGCTTTTCATTTCTATAAGCAAAATTAGAATAAATTACCATTTGTATCTATTAAATATACAAACGTTGACAAATGTATCCATATAAGAATAAAATGACAATTGTATCCACAGAAGATACCTTCCGTGTGCTAAGAATACCCTAACGGACTAATTGTATAACCAACGTCCGGCTACTCTTGGCACACGAAAACCATCTTCCGTAGGTATAATTGTCGTTTTATTCTTATATGGGTACATTTGTCAACATCTGTATCTTTTATGGATACAAATGGTAATTTATTCGCAAAATTATATAAGAGAAAGGGGTAAGTACCTTGAACATAACTTATCAATGGTAAATGCTACGAACCCTGTTATACAGAAACACATAAAAGAAGGGGAAAAAAAATGAGGGGACAACCTTCTCAAAAGGGAATTTTCTACTAAGTTATAAAAAGAAAGCAAGAGTCTATCTATCCTCAAATTTAGGAAAATGTTGCAATTTAAAAGTGAAAACTCAGGTGCAGTCAACTTCACGTGAAATTGATAATTGAGAGCCGTTAGATGAAAATTTAGTCAAATCACTCAAATCATTTAACGGCTCTCTGCTATCAACTTCACGTGAAATTGACTACACCTGAGTTTTCATCTTAAATTAAATTAAGATTTAATGCACAGTTAAGTCTTACCAAGGACTTCATATATTTCTTTCTCGGAGAAAATGTGATTTAGTGCAATTTTTTATGTTTTAACTTTTAAAATGTTGCCAAGGAAAAGTTTCTGCTAAGTTTTTATTGAAATTTATTCTTATAATACATTAAGGGAGATAAATTTATGGAAAAAAATTAGCAGAAAATATATAGATTTTGCACTTTTTAATGACTTTTAAGAAATCAAATTATACATTTTAAGAAGTTTAGAGAGGTAAATTTCAGATGAATCAATGTTAAATTATTAAATTGCATGTTTTCTCTTCTTTCTTTTATCTATAGTAAAATCTAAATTCCACTAGAATAAACTAATCTAACTTGAGCAGAGTTGGTCTGGTCTATCATATCTTAGTATATTGATTTTCATGTTTCTAACTACAATATTCATCTGAACTGAGATCTTGTTGAAGAGTTAACAAAAAAGGTATAGAAGCATTGAAATTTGTCAACCATTTTTTAATTAATTGTCGTTGGGTAAAAATTCCGACCAAGATGTCTAGAGTTATTTTCACATAAAGATAAAAAATTCAAATATTGACATATATGTTTATCGGTTTAACTGAAAGAATTATTCGTTTTTTTTTTTTATATTTACAAACTTGTTTGAAATGCATATATATTTTAGATCTAATATGTCATTGATTCTAGTACAAATAAAAGATTATTGAAAATAATCCCCTTTTTTCTACCTTTGCCAGAGAGTTCTCGACTACTGGGAGATTTCGGGGATGAATCAAGCGAGAGAACATAAAAGGAGAAGACAACACATCCAACTCAAAACCTTAAGATAATAAGTTAATGGGTCTCTCATCTTATAAACTCCTCACTCTTCCTTACTTTCTTGGATGTGGGACTAACTTTAACACACCTCACACTTGCAACACTAACAGATAATAACCCCTCTAAACTTCAACTTTTCCTTATAAATTGTGTATAAATTTTGGTCTCTCTTAAAATTTTTATTTTAATCTGTTTATATTAAAAAATTAAACTTTGGCCGCTTTCCAAATTTTATGCTAACTCTGCCCCTAACGATAAACACGATTAGTTGAAACTACATAATACGTGTCAATATTTAAACTTACAAAACCCCTCTAAACATCTTCCTCTAAATTTTGTGTTTCACCTTTTAATATCCAACATATGGACAATTAATTAAGGTAATACTAATTTAGGAAATAAAAGTGAGAAATGAGTAACAATGTAACATACTTTTGAAGCCATCACCACCATCACTTCCTTGGTAATGTTTGGCAGCAAATGCAAGAACTATAGGTCTACCCTGTTTATCAAAGCCTTGAGAGAACAATTTCCTGTGTGCAAGTTCCTCAGGAATCTCTGATGGAGACACTCCATTTGGCACAAAAGAGAGTTTCCATTTCAGGTACTTAAGGAACATGTAAGAAGCTTTCTCCACATCCAACTCACGTGCCCTCAAGAACCTTCTAAGTGTTAAATCATCTACATCCTATGCCACCCCATGACCCATCATCAAAAACAAACACAATTTGCATTCAAATCATCAAAGTTATAAACTTTTTCCCATAACAAAAAATGGGTATTCTTCAATTATGCTTAATAATCATCCCAAAAGGCATAAAAATCAAGGTCAACGATTCACAAATCATAACATATATATCTATTGACCCAAATTATATGCCACAAATGGTTAAAAAAGAAAATGTCCCATGAAAATTTCTTCATCCAAATGGGTTTGATATCCCCATCAATTAACATCAATATGGTAAAAAAACAGATCCAACATTATTAGGAAAAACAAAAGTACTATGATGATGTTGGAAACTATAATTTGGTACCTTAGAAGCCGGATCTTTGCTTTCAACAAAAGCTCTCATGAGAGTGATTTTTGTGACCTCAGCATCACTGCTATCCTTCAATAATGAACCACCATTTTGAGCTGTTGTTGTTGATTCTTCTTTTTCTTTCACCGAATCTAATGTTTCTGCCTTTGATGATGATGATGGTGATGATGATTTTTCAGGTTCAGGATTCGTTGACTTCATTATATTATATTCTCTTTTAGATTTCTTCTCTGGGAATTTTTTCTTTGAGCCTCAAGAGCAATACAAAATTCCTATAATAATAATAATAAATGAATAATATGGATCATAGTTTATCAAATATATATAAGTGCTTGAGATGGTGCCAGAAAGGGAAGATTTTTTTTTTCATCATTAAAATTAAATTCTGATAGCGATTCTGTGGTTTTGGTGGTTTGAAATTTACACAACTTCAACTACCACATCGTATTCCCAATAAGTTGTGTGCTTTGATTTTTTTTTTTCTGTTTCATTTTTGTCTCTTATGCATCCTTCCTTTGGTGTTTTTTTCTGCTCATAATAACAATATCAATAAGAATAAGAACAGCAATAATATGAATAAACCACAACAATTAAGAATAATAATATGAATATAGTGATATGTGTTAAAATGCTAGAAAGTCAAATTTTTCTCCGAAATTTTCGGCTAAAAAAATTCAATGTACAAGAGAAATGTAGTCATAAGCAATTAAGTTAGATATTGATAAAATTATTGGATTATATGGTATACAATATGGCGGGGACATATTGTCCCACCCCCAAAATTTTTAAAAAATTATAAAATTTAATAATTAAGTATTACACCAAAGTT
>NC_029792.2:128252081-128262318 GCF_000816755.2 Arachis ipaensis | reverse complement strand
AATATAAAAAGTTTACTCATTATTTTTTAATATAAGCACCTATTTAAATAACTACCAATTTTTATTTTTTTCTATGTCGATTAAAAACTTCTATTTTCTCTTTTTTTTTTTTTTGGTGTATTCTCAATTTTGAATTTTTAACATCTTTTCTATCTTTAAATAAAAGATAAAATTATAAACTATGAATTTAATACATATAGTATTTTTCAATTAAGTGATATGTCGGTTAAGTAGTCAAATATTACTTATATTAACGAAATTAGACAAGAATAGAAAAAACATCAATCATATATGAGAAAGTCTAGGGAGCCAATGGCCTAAGCGCACAATGAAAGTTTAGAAAGTATTAGAGATATCATTATTAGTGTTACATTATCCTATTAGGTTACGTTTTTGGGATGAGTGGTTTCAGGACATGGTATAAGAGTTCTAGATGCAGAAGGTCAAGAGTTCGAACCTTGGTGAACCCAAAATTAACTTTTTATAACATGAGATGTTTATTATCCCTGGTATCCGGATGGTTATCCTTGGTATCCGGATGGTTATTCTGCATGGACTAACCTATTAAACCTATCAAAAAGAGTAGATTGGATTAAAATTTGAAATTCGCTAAATTAAAAAAAAAAAAATTCGCGCAAACCCGTGAGATTTGATGCAGATTAACTTGTCCGGACAAAGGTTTTGTTGAGTTTGAGAAGAACAATAACATTTATTTGATGATGACAAACATTAATAATTTGGGCTAAAAATTCAATAATGTGTATAATTTATTTGGTTATTGTACATAAAAATAAACCGCCCAAAATTTTCTTGGCAACACACTCTTCTCTTCACTGGCCCGTAACCATTGTACCCAAACACTTTCTTTTCTTTTCTAAGCCAAAACCCATGTGATTACCCACAAATTAAAGATGAAAAAATGTTTTACAAACCAAATGGTAAGTTCAGATGGTTTCAAGCAAAGTAAAAAAGATGTATCACCAGATTTATGCATTAAAAGGGAAAAAGAGGAAAAAGTCAAAGTTGGAGCCAAAAAAATAAAATCAAATCTGATTTGATGCAGAAGAAAATCAAAGAAGATGAGTTACTATCTTTTTGTTACACATTTTTGGGTAAGAAAAAGAAAATACAGGTTGTTATCTCTGTTGTAAAAAGTTACAATTGAAACTTAAAGTCAAAGAATGAATCAATAGTTTAGATTTTTGAAGTCAAAAGAAAAAAGAAGAAAGAGAAGCAACTAGCCAACTCTACCAGCCATGTAATTTTGCTGCTATCCCATCACTTATTTATATTTCTGCTCTGATTTTTGAGAAGAAGCACAAAGTATCAAGTTCAAGTTTTGGAAGCTTTATTCTTATATAAAAGCGTAAACGACTAGAAATTAAAGTAAGGAGAGAGAACCCACAAATTTGAACCTATCCAGTACCCTCACCACTCAAGTCTGAAGTTTTGGAAGTAATGCACCTATACTAAAAGGAGCATTCTGCCAAGATGGAAGACAACATTGAAGAGTTCTAAAATCGGGTTATGCTTATAACTTTCAAGCTGTTTTATTCTTCTCCTTCATGGTTCTTTATCGAATCTTCTATTTTCAGTTTTATCTTTTTTTGTTTCAATCAATGAAAAAAAGGCATAAATGTGAGGATTTAAAAAAAGTCATTGAAAGAAAAGACAAAGAGAGTTAGTTTGGAGAAAAGTCTAAAGATTATTTCTATCTCTTTTATAATCTATTTCTGTTTTGTTTTTTGTACTTGAGAGGTATTCTTTACTAAGATGGGTGAGCACTTAGGGTTGAAAGTATAGAGAGTGAACCTAGTCAAATCAATCTTGGTTAAAAATTTGGTTTGTCCCGGATAGGATTAGAAAAAATCCTAGAAATTTGGTAAATGTAAATATTTGAAAAGATAATGAAAATTCTACAATGCTTATAGTAGAGACTGAATATAGACCATATTATACAAGGTGGTTGAATCAAGATATATGGATGTATACTTTTTTCTTCTTTGTTCTGTTTCTAATCCATTCGTTATGAGACAAAAATAAATTACTTCCTGCATAATCACTTTTGTAGACACAGCAAAATTTGTTCTTGAAATTGAAGTTAAAAAAAAAAACTTAAAAAGCAGCTCTAGATTTAATCCCCTCTTTTTTAGACCATTGAAAATCTCGAAGTTTTTTTTCTTTCTCTCTTTTTTTTTTAACAAAAAAGTGATTAGTGTTGTAGCCTAAGTTAATGGACTTAGAGAGCTGAACTTATTAGTTGGTTAATAGTTGCTCGTAGTCTTAGTTAGTTAGAATTGTTAGTTGACAAAGTTAGTTAGGCATATTAAGTTAGTTAGTTGTTAGCTCAATATAAAAAAGGAAAAGTTTAGAGACTAGCAACTTTATTAAATTTTGGCCAGTATGTAACTAGCAAAGAAAAATGAGTCATTGGATGAAATCTCATACTAATCTCACACCATTAAAATCTTCATTGATGACTATTTAATGGCTACAAATCACAAAAGTTACTGTCCCCTAACACTCTTCAATAAAAAATTAGTGCAGTCAGTCTATTGGATTATTAGAGAACTGCTACTTTTGTGTAATCAAGGGTGGAGCTAAAAATTTTTTATAGAAGGAGCCAACATGCAATAAATAACTTGAGAAAAGAGAAAAAACATAAAATTAGAAAGGCTAAACTGTAAAATAAATAAATTTTTGTATAAAAATTATTAAGTTAGGGAATCATTTCCCCCTACCCTGTTATGTAATGCAAAAAAGTAGATGAATCAATCACAATTTTCATCTTTTTCAATTCTTTTTTTTTTTCTAATTCACATTTTTAACTGCACTAACATCTTATTGTTTTGGACTGAGTGCATCATAAGAAATTTGTTGTAAAATTAGATACCAACAAAAAAGATTAATGAAACTAGAAACTAAAAACTGTACTGTGTTGTCTTACAATGATAGTCTTTGAGATAGTTTTATAATCTTTTAATTTTTGTTGGTTTTCTGAATTCAATTGGTTGAAGGTTTGGATTTGATATATGTGATGCAAGATTTTGAGATTCTTCAGCAGTATTTACAGAATGAGCTGGTTTATTAATGATGGGTTCAACAAATTCAGAATTTGAATTTGATGGTATTTGAAATTTTTGATGATGTGCAAGTGAAATATGAACTCCTTGGACATGTGTGATTGATGTAAATTGGGAACAAATGAGTCAAAATTATTGTTTATTTTTTTATATATTGGTATAATTTTGGTGTAATATTCAATTATTAGATTTTATGGTATTTTTTAAAATTATTAGAACAAGACAATACGCCCCTTTTTATTGACAATATGTCTCCCTTGTATTGTATATTTTAAATACAAAGAGGGTGTATTGTCGTGCTTCTACAATTTTAAAAAACACCATAAAATTTAATGATTGAGTATTACATCAAAATTTTTTTAATATACAAAAAAATTAGACGAAAATCATAGGTAAATGGATCAAAATTACAATATTGGGTGGTTGATATTTGTTGTGAATTTTCAGTGCTTGTATAGATCAGAATTACGTGCAAAATATGAAAAATGATTTTCATAAAAAATAATATCTCCAGATGTAAAAATTCTTTTAGTTTTTAGATCAATAAGTGTGAATTTTTTTGTTCATTTTTTTAATCTAAAAAAAGTATATTTTTATGCTCTTGAATCCAATTTAATTCTTCCATTTATAAGAGTTGAGACATAGACAAGACACCAACAAATTTTTAAATTGCACACATAAAAAATGTAATTGAAAAATAGTTTAAAAGATATTTTTTATTGAGAAATTGATTTGGCAATATGTTAATAATATGCACAGCATGTTTTACTGCAAAATTCTAAAAGTATTTTGGCATAGATAAGTGGAATAGTAATATTCTAGCCATTCCTAAAGTGTATTGGTATTTTTTTTTTCACTAAAAAATAAAAAAGTAAAAAAATTTAAATAAAAGATAAAATTATAAATTATAAAAGCCAATCAAAGTAGAACTCACATTTTGATTTTTATATATATTAACCTATGAAGTACGGACACTTCGTTGAGTTGTCGTGTCTGCGTGTCGGACACATTTCAGACACAACACTGATCGACACTCGTTCGATACGCGTGTCTGCTGTGTCCAACCGTGTCTTAATAAAAAATAAAAAATTCTTCTCCGACACACCTAGACACATCTAAATATTATCACGTATCAGTGTGTCCAGTCTTATTCTTAACATATATTCTTAAAATAAATTTAGATATAGTATATATTATTATTTATTAAAATAAAAAAATATTTTAAATACTTGATATAATTAAAATAAGACATTAAAATTTTAATTTATATTTTAATATCAATAAAATATCAAAATATCATTACAATTTATCTAAAAAATACTTTATATTTTATATATACACGTATTTCCGTATCATACAAAATTTTAAAATTTGCGTGTGGGCGTATCTCGTGTCGTGTCTCGTCAATGTCAGTGTCTGGTCATCATAAATATTAACATAAATCTTATATATACGGATTTATTACATAATATTAAACATAATATTTTTCTTCACCTCACGGAAACATGATAGGATGAGTTGGGTGGCAAATATGTCAAATAAGTACATTTTAAGTGGTCACATACTAACCGCACTAATCAATTACCCCAAGAATGGAAGAAACACAGCCACATCTTGTTGGGTCAAAATTAGAAATCAAAATCCTATATTAATTAAGTGGTCACCACCTCCACCTAGGAATTAAAAAGTACGCAACTTCAATACGAGAAATCATGAGAATCAAATTCAATCGGTCAGTTTAACTCTGTTAATTTTGAATCAATTATTAGATTGGTCAAAAAATTTATTAACTGAGCGATATAATTGTTTAACAGTTAATATTTTTAAAATAATAAAACATAAATAACGGATTTGATTTTTAATTCTATTGATTTTTTGTTACACTTTCTTGATTTGATACATTTCGGACACGACTCATCGATACATGTCCAATATACGTGTGTTTTCTGTGTCCAACCATATCTTAATAAAAAATAAAAAATTATTTATTGAACACACTTAGACACACTTAAATACCATCACATGTTGGCGTGTCCAGCCTTATTTTTAGCATGTAGTCTCAAAATGAGTTTAGAAATAATATATATTATTAATTATTAAAATAAAAAATGTTTTAAATATTTTATATAATTAAAAATTATTAAAATTATTTAAAATAATTAAAAATTTAATTTATATTTTAATATCAATTAAATATCAAAATATTATTATAATTTATCAAAAAATATTTTATATTTTATATATATACCGTGTTTCTATGTCTTATAAGAATTTTAAATTCGTGTGTCTACATATTCTGTATCATATCATGTTCTGTATTCCTATATTCGTGTTAGTATCCATGTTTCATAGTACGAAATGAATTCGATATGCTTGTTTTATTTATAATATGTTAAACTTTAAACAACATATACAATACACTATAATATAATGAAACATCTTTCATAAAGAAAAATCATTGTCATTTTGTCAATTAGAAGAAGAATATAGAGTATTATTGCACTAAACTTTGAAGTAACCAAGTTAATAAAATTATTATTCTACTTCAATTAGTACTCATGATTCATGAATGAATAGTGAATTACACAAGCGTATTATAGATTAGGGCAACTCACTCAAATTTTATGTGTTAATTTAAGAGAATTACTAATTTAATTACTATGGTATGGTCTAAAATGTTCCAAATTTATTTAGTAGAATAATGGAGCATACATCATTTATTTAGTTTAAACTCCTCCTCCCACACTATCAACAAGCTTAAACCATTGACTTTCAGCATCACATGACTTATGTGTGGTTAAGCACTTACAAGTATTGGTAACAATGATGTTATTAGTAGTGTCTACATCCAAACAAACCCTAACACTAGAACCATTTTTGTTGACTCTAGATGAGAGGTGCATCTTAGAATCAGACACCATTTTCCATGTTGAACATTTTCTTCCAAGTTTTGGTGCCTTCCCTTCTCCATATGCTTTCAAACACAAAAGGGTACCTTCTATTGATAGCTTTTTCTCTTGTGGTTTGTATTGCCAATGATCAGAATTAGAACAAGGTCCCAATCTTAATGGGTCAACTGTTGACTTTGTCAAAACACATAGACCGGTCAACGGATGAAAAATCACTTTGTGTTGCTTAGCTTTTGATGACAATCCTGGCCCTGCATTCATGTCAATAGGAATATAGTTAGGGTGACCAAAATTTATAAAATGGGAAATTATTATTTAATTATTTTTTAAAAGTTAAAATACAAAGATATGATATTAAGATAACATAAAATAAAAAGTTTTTTTTTAGTTTTTTTATTTTTTTTTATGAACAAAAAATTGCATGAATTTTGTCCGATGGCAATTTTTTTTATGTCTGTTTCTTTATATTTCTCACTAGTATTATTAGCATGGAAATCTATAAAAACAACATGTGTTAAATGAGTTTATTAAAAAATAAAACAAAGTTATATCTACTACTACAAAATTTTGATATATTGCAAGTGTACTAGGGAGAAAAAAAAAAAAGACAACTTAGCAAACAATTAATTATTAGATCACAACCAAATAAATTCACTATTTTTTTTTAAATAATCATTTTATTTTTTTTATTTTATTTTTTATTCTTTCTTCGAAGTTCAAACATCACAATTTCACCCGATATTATTAGTCACCCACCACACCACCGTCGGTCGCCCATCCGTCGCCATTAACCCACCTACCATCGCTTCCAGCCACTTAAATTCTAAATCTAAATTCTAAACTCTGAATTAGTTTTACTTATTTATTTCACTTCCATATATTTTTTTCTACTTAAAATTTGGATGTTTATATTGTTTTAGTTTCAGATAATTTTTTTTTCAATTATTAACTTATTTTTATCTTAATTAACTGAATTGATGTTGGTTCTTTAAACTTTTTCATATTTAAATATCAATAATCATGCCAAAAATAGTAATTAATAAATACATTAAATTATGAATGTATGAACAAATAATATTTTACCTCTAAAAGGAAGTTGAACAGCTGAGATCTTGTGCAATATACTTGCATTCCTAACCCTAATCCAATCCTCATTAAGAACACCATAAACCTCTTCAGCTCCAACTATAAAATCTCCATTTCTAATGTAATAACTGCCAACAAATGTCCACAAAGCCCAATCCATGTCAAGTTCAGCCAACATACCCAAATAGCAATTCAAAAACCTATTATCACCCAAGTTTGTGCCTTTCATGTTCACGCCGAACTCACTCAACATCACTGGTCGACCTTGCTCGAGCAAGAAGCTAGAGTTCCTCATTGCCTCTCCTAAGATCTTTGCACACATTTTGTTTGGATTCTCAATGATCCAACCTGGGCCTTTCCCATAGCTATATTGGTGTACCTCAAATACTAGTTTTCCATTGAAGGAGAGTTTTAATGGTTGATTCTTAAGAAATGATAAGTCTTGATCCCAAACTAGGCCAGAAACAATTACTAGAACATTTGGATTTGCACCATGAACGGCTTCTGCTCCTTCAGCCATGTACCTAGCAATATTAATGTATTATTATTTAAAGAATTTAATTTCTATATACTTTTTTTTTTTTACTAAAGATAGGAGACTCGAACACACAACCTCTTAATTGAATATGAGAAGACTATGCCATTTGAGTGAATTATAAAAAATATATATAATATATATTAATAACTGTTAACTGTTAAAATAACTGGTGCACCGATACTCTCTTGGTGTACTTGAAATGTTTCCAATAGTATTTAATGCAATCATCAGAAGTAGATAGGGTAGATTGGAAACCTAGTTACCTGTACCAATCTTTGAGGTTGGATCTGGGACCTCTTGGCTCATTTCTTAAGCTCATAGCCACAACATTAGTGACTCCATTAAACATGGTGGCCATTTTGGTAAGGCCTTTGATCCAAACATGTGGATCAAAATACTTGTCTCCAAAGAACCCATTTTGGTCTGTTTCAGAACAACACATTGCTGGTTTGGTACAGTGGTTGTCCAAAATCACCATCACATTGTTGTCTCCTAGGCTTTTTACCACTGCCTGGGGCAAATTAGTAAATATACACAAAAAAAAAGGATAAATTATTTAGAAAAAATATTACTAGTGAATAAAATAAAATAAAATAATGAGGAGTGGCCAATTTATTTTTAGAGACTAGAAACCAACATTAGGATTAAAGTGGAAAACTTTTAAAAAAAGTGTTTATCCTTTTGAAAAGTAATAAATATCTTATTTTTTGCTTGACAGATTAAAAAAAATCATGTGACTATACTTTTAATTTTGAGAAAATATAGATGGTTTTGAAACCATCTATAGTTCTATAAAGATATTTTTTAAAATTAATTTATATTTTTTTTAAATTAAAAAATTTAATATAATTTTATATATTAATGAATATGTATATTTATTAATACTATTTATTACGGTTATATTATGTCTACTAAAGTCATGTTAAATATATAACAATTTTACTAAACACAACTTTTGTAGTTGAAAATCACTTTTATTTTTATTTACCAAACATGGCAAAAAAAAAAAATTTAAAATCTGTCTTTAGAAAATTAGTTTTAATAAACTATTTTTTAAAGGGCCTAAGTATTGAATTATTGATAACATGCATGAAAAAAAATGGAAACTTTTATTTCCTCTAATAAATAAATGCTTTTTAAATACTTCACATGAATACCAGCTACACTTACTAAAAAGTAAGAAACATCTGAATTTGCCAACATAAATCTTTTTGCTTTTTATAGAACTTTATGAAAATAAAACATTGGTTTCTATTTTTATTTTTATTTTTAACATAAATTTTTAAAAATAATAAAAACAATAAAATTTCACTTCGTTTCTATTTCTTATTGGTGCATTCTATAGTGCATATCTATATTTGCCTAACTTATTAAAAGAAGATAAAAACTAATATTTAAATTAAAAAAATATAAGTAAATAATTTTTTAATATTTAAAATTTACCATACAAGATAAATTTGGCAAATTCGACACTAAAATTATAGGCACCATAGAATTTGTCTTTCTTATTTTCACTATTAATTTCACATTAAAAAAAAAAAGCCCATGCCGTAGATTGAGAAGGTTTATCATAAAAAAATTACCTGAAAAGCATTGATGAGGGGAAGGTCTAAGATAGAGGGGTTGTGGGCTTGGATACCATTAATATCATCAAAAAGCCCAAGCCTGTTAAATGATTCTTTAACAGTGAGAGAAGCAAGAGACTCATTGATGACTAATTCAAGAGGCCAAGTGAGCCTAATACAGTTAAAGCCCATGGGCCTTATCCTCTTTGTAATGGAATCAAGTGGTTGCTTGCTTAGGCCCTCAGCCACTACAGCAAGCCCATGGGCCATCCAACTAAGACATGCAAGCTTCACCCTCTTCCCTCCTTCTTCTTCATCCACTATCCACCTTCCATTGGTGTGAAGTGGAAAAGCCTTCACTTTGGTTTTGGTATTTTGGAGTGTAGTACATGATAGAAGAAGAAAAAGAAGAACATAGAAGAGAATAATAATAATTTTGGTGCAAGAGAATCTAGCCATGGATGGTGCCTTATGCAATAATAATAATGCATATGAATATACACACAATGCATGCTACTTATTAGGATATGGAGGGTGTCACTCGTGACTAACTTTTCCTATCAATGGAAAACTCTTAATTATTGAGAATTTTACCCTAATTAGGATGCTATATCACTATTATTATAAGAAATTTAAGTACAGTTAACTTTATATGAAGTTAATAGTTAAGAGTTGAGAGTCGTTAAATGACAATTTAATCAAACATATCAAATTATTTAATGACTTTCAACTATCAACTTTACATGAATTTAAATATGAGTTTTCATGTTATTACAATTGATCACAATGTATTTAACATTGCATCCACAAATACAAAATTTATTTTTAAAAAAAATTAATACCAAAGAGTAAAAAAACATATATTTTATACTTGCTAGATACTTAAATAATCTAAACAACTGAGACGAGACATGGGATAAATGGTAGATTTATTAGTTTTTATATCAAGCTGCACCCAAGTATTTGAAACATGGGTTTAACTCATGGCAAAGTATTTGATGGAGCTTTATAAGAGACTTTCATCAAATGGAGTTGTGCAAAATATTTATAAAATTA
>NC_029792.2:128251428-128252030 GCF_000816755.2 Arachis ipaensis | reverse complement strand
TCTCAATTTACTATTTTATATAATTTTTATTAACTCCTCCATCAATGACCATATTTATATTATCACTCTTTATTTTTTTTATCGTCATCATATATGTTAGGGCAATGTTAGGTAATCTATGATTTTTTTGAATAATATGAACAACTATCAATAAAATAAAAATACACTACATTTCTAAATTATCTATCTAAATTTTAATATTAGAATAATCATTTATATACCTAGTAAAATAAATATTCGATATATCTATTGTTCACCATTATTATTGGTTACCTATATATATATTTTTTTATTAATGTCTATGAGTCCCTATTTCAGGTCATGTCTATGCTGGTTTTAGCAATTAAGTAGAAATGAATATTGTTGTTTCGTATCAAAACTCCTTGTTGATGGAGGGGTTATTAAAAAAATATATAAGATATCTGTTGATATGAGTATATATAAAAATATAAAATAGTAGAATAGGATAATTTTGTATATATTTTACATAGCTTCGTTGGATGAAACCTTCCTATGAAGTTCCATCAAATACTTTGCCTTAACTCATATATAGTAGAATACAAAAACCTATATAGTTGTGTATGGATGTGAATATAAGTTTG
>NC_029792.2:128239225-128251087 GCF_000816755.2 Arachis ipaensis | reverse complement strand
GGGATACTAAAATTAATGTTTTTTTGTATTTATTTGATGATAAACTAATTAAATATAAGATAGAACAATTAATAAAATATCTAATTTACCTTCATTTTTTCCTTCACACAAAATTTAGAATAAAAAATAAAATGATAAAAAATATAATTATGAAAATTTGATAGTGATCATAAAAGAAAAAAAAATAAATTATCTTCATTCACCTAGTGCTTTTGTCTCCTTTCTAGTTTTTTTTGTCAGAAAAGATACAAAATACACTAATTCAATTTTTTAAGAGGCTAGAATATAATGTCTCCGTCCATATTCAAATTCTAATTATATGGATGTAAGAGTTTAACGAAGGGGTAAGTGAATTCTATTTTATTGAATGATGGTTGGATATTCCTAACTCCGCCTATGTTACACTTGCGGTACATAGCCGGTCCCAAGCCCGGACAAAGGAGGAGGATTGTGTTAGGTTTTCGACAACCAACATAAAAATATAGTCGAATCCCCATGACATGAATCAAAGACATTATTGTGCTAAAGCTAGGTCGTTGCCCGGAAGCAACGCGCTGTATGGCTCGAGTACGGTGTCAAATGAGCAAGAGCCGCTGCATCGGTGTCCGGATGCGGTGTTAAATGAGCAAGGGTTCTCGCGTTTTCGTGAACGAACGAGGGTAAATAAGCTAGTTCACAAAGTAAAAGGTAAAGGTCGGAGCGACAGAAGGTTGAGATTCGGGACATGGAACATAGGCACTCTAACAGGAAAGTCCATGGAGGTGGTGGACGCCATGACAAGAAGGAAGATTAACATTATGTGCCTGCAAGAAACAAAATGGGTTGGTGCGAAAGCTAGGGAGTTGGATACTTCTGGTTTCAAACTTTGGTATACAGGAAAGACGAAGAATAGGAATGGGGTTGGAATAATTGTGGATAAACAGTGGAAAAATGACGTAATGGATGTCAAGAGGGTGGGAGATCGGATCATCTCTATCAAACTTGTGGTGGAGGGAGGTGCTTTCCATGTGATTAGCACCGATGCACCGCAAGTGGGTTCGGACGAACAACACAAGATAAGATTTTGGGAGGATCTAGAGAGTTTGGTTCAAGACATACCTTTATGAGATAAGATTTTCTTAGGAGGAAATTTAAATGGCCATGTTGAGAGAGAAGTAACTGGATATGAGAGTATTCACAGATGCCATAGTTTCGGGGTGATCAATGCCGAGGGTAAAACTATTTTGGACTTTTCCTCAACCTTTGATCTTCTCATCGCAAATACATGCTTTAAAAAGAGAGACGAACATCTTATAACCTATAAGAGTGGCATGACAAGCTCTCAAATCGACTTCTTCTTGTTGAGGAGAGTCGACCGAAAATTTTGCACTAATTGTAAAATTATCCCAGGAGAGAGTTTGTGTAACAATCGCCCCTTCTAGAAACAAAATTAAATTTGAAGTTTGAAAATCAGTTAGGAGATAAGTTTAGAATTTTGAAATTTTGGATAGGAACCTGGTAACCACCCTCAATTTGAAATTTAAAATATCCCAACCACCCCATCCCCAAATGTATATAAATAGGGGAGCACCCATAGGTAGAAAATCACTTCTCTCAAACACTTATCCTCTCCCTTCTCTCTCTACAAAGAAATAACATTCTGTGGGCAAACACAAGAGGCAAGCTCAAAGAAGCGTTAGAAAAGAAGGTAGGGAATTATGTTTTTTTAAACTCTTGGCATGTGTTATGTTCCATTCTTTATTATTATTTTCTTCCATGTTATCATGACATAAATTTTCTCTCACTCACCTTTCATTCATGATGATCATGTCTCTCCACCATGCCATTCACGTCTTCTTGAATCGTTATTATATGTCTCCGTATGATGTTCATTCAATTATTTACTATACCCATTTTGTACTATTTCATATAATTATGTTGTTAATATTCTCTTTAGGTCGATAGTACATGCCCTCTTAAGATACTTATTCAATATCCTATATTATTATATTGATATTCCCTTAGGGCCAAGAGTACATGTCTTCTTATGTCTTGTTCAACATATAGGTATATGTGTGATCTCTTACCATATTCCATCATGTGCATCCATGTAACCTATTATACCATTATGTTATCATCATTCCTTTAAAGTCAAGAGTACATGCTTTCTCAAATATTTTATTTAAAAAATTTAATCCTATGTGCATCTATGTGATCTCTTCTATCATTATTCCTTTAAAGTCAAGAGTACATGTTTTTCTTCAAAATATTTAATATTCTTATTATGTGCACTTATATGATTTTTCCCTTGTGTACATTTAAAACAACCTAAATGTAAATTGAACTGAGGGAATGATCTTTCGGTAAGAGAAGGTGACCCCCAAAGACAAGATATCGATATGATCCTTCGGTAAGGGAAGGTGATCGATCGAGATGATCCTTCGGTAAGGGAAGGTGATCGAAAAACGTTTGGGATAAGAACCTTCGGTAAGGGAAGGGGACTATCCCATCAATTTTATATAATAATATATCTTTTTATATGACTCTCTTCTTGTGTATGTCTGAATAACCTTGATTGTAAATTAAACTGAGGGAATGATCCTTCGGTAAGGGAATGTGACCCCCAAAGACAAGATATCGATATGATCCTTCGGTAAGGGAAGGTGATCGCCAAAACGTTTGGGATAAGAACCTTCGGTAAGGGAAAGGGACTCCCACTTATATCGGTTTGAGCTCAATACCCTCCATATAAGTTATAAATTAAGAAAGAAGAAGGCACGAATGAAAGCTTGAGTTCTATGTTTTCCTTAGATTTAATTATGATTATGTTGATGTTATCCTTCTATTTTCCTATATGTTTTCCCTTTCTTCTACACACATGTTTTACAAAAAAGAAGATGCATATTACATGCCATGTTATACGCTTGTTTTTAAAATCCCGCACGTGGGCTGGAGATGGATATGGAGGTGTTGCATAGCACTCCTACTGAGACGCTAGGTTCTCACTCCCTTTCTTTTCCCATACTGTCTCCAGAGGAACATGGCACAGCGGATAGAGACGACGCAGTGCCCCCGAGGGTAACTTCTGAGTATGACCCCTCAAAGCACGCGTGGGTAGTTGCGACCACTACTACCGTGCTCCAGACTATCTACTTAGGTTGAGAACCCGTGGAAAAAGAACCCCAGATGCCCGTCATAACCTTCCTAGATAGGAATGCTTCAACATCTAGAAAGCGGTCACCTAAGGTGGTACACCTCGAGTCCGACTCCGAGGCCGAGGAAGAGGAATCCGACGACCTTGGCTAGAAGGAAGACACCATGGAGGAGGATCCAGAGGAGGAGTTGAACTCTTGCGGAAGTCCAAAGGTGGAATACGTACCCTATTCCCCCACTTCGGCACCCCGTCGAGTTTTGGTTCATCCCACGCAACGGAACCGGGTCTTCACTGCGCGAAAGGGTGTTGGAGGGAGACCCCTGGTACCTCGATTCGTGAATAACTAAAGACTCCTGATCAAGGATAGGATAGGATGCAAGTAGGGGAGCCTCTTCGACGAGATTAGTTTAGGACGTAGTTAGCTTCTTTTCCTGTTTTAGTTTCCTATACATATTTTTATTTTGAAACGTACTCATGGTTAAGATGTTTATTTCATTTTTATTAAAATTCCAACGTTTTAGTGCTACCCATTTTCCGCTCTACGCGCATTTACTCCTTCCTTGCGTAACGATTTAGTCATTTCTTTGCTTAATCAAGTGTGGCACCTTATTTTAAAGACCCCCACGATAGTATAAAACTTAGGGTGTTACATTATTGGTATCAGAGCAAAGTCGATCCTAGGAGATATGACTAATGAAGCCTCTTCCTATGGTTATCCATAAACAGGGAATGTCCAGCAGTTTCCCCACCCTCTGCCGATGCACCCCAACGTCAAGGACGAGTCTTTGCCCTCAGCAAGTCTGTAAGAGGGTTTACATCCTCATTTCAGGTAGATTATACCTTGCTAACCTAGTGTGCCTCCCTTTAGTAGGATTAGACATCATCCTAGGAATGGACTGGCTCAACGAAAATCGAGTCTTGTTAGATTGTTTTGAGAGAAAAGTCATCTTCCCTTCTCAATCCATACGAGACACACGTGACCTTCCAAGATCCTCCGAAGACACCAGTACGAGGCAAGAATATGCCTTGCTAAATTCGGTAAAAGCAGACTCCCATCAGGAGTTCTGTGAGATACCAGTAGTACACGACTTTTCAGATGTCTTTCCCGAAGATATACCCTCATTTCTTCCAACACGAGAGGTTGAGTTCTCTACAGAATTGATGCCTGGGACAGGGCCAATCTCCATAGCCCCTTACCGGATGGCTCCAGTGGAGCTCACTGAACTGAAGAACCAACTAGAGGAGCTGCTGCAAAAAGGATTCATCAGACCAAGCGTCTCTCCCTGGGGAGCTCCAGTATTGTTTGTGAAGAAAGAAGACGGCAGCATGCGTCTCTGCGTGGACTATAGGCAACTCAACAAAATCACGGTGAAGAACAAGTATCCCCTCCCAAGAATAGATGACTTGATAGACCAACGACAAGGTGCAACAGTGTTATCAAAGATCGACCTGAGATCAGGGTATCATTAGATAAGGGTAAGAGAGGAAGACTTTCCAAAGACAACATTTCGAACGAGATACGGACACTACGAGTTCACAGTAATGTCTTTTGGGTTGACCAATGCCCCCGCCGTCTTTATGGACTACATGAATAGAATTTTTTGACCTTACCTCGACAGTTTCGTGGTGGTATTCATAGATGATATTTTGGTTTTCTCCAAGACAGAAGAAGAACACAGGAGCACTTGCGTGTAATACTGGGAACCCTTCGAGAGAAAAAAATTGTACGCAAAACTATCCAAGTGTGAGTTTTGGATGAAGGAGGTACAATTTCTTGGACATATGGTCTCCGGCAACGAAATATCAGTAGATCCCAGTAAGATAGACTCTATACTAAACTGGGAAAGGCCGACGTCAGTAACAGAAATAAAGAGTTTTTTTTGGATTGGCGGGCTACTATAGAAGGTTCATAAGAGGGTTTTTCCAACTAGCCCTGCCGTTAACTCGTTTAACCAGGAAGGATACCCTGTTTACTTGGACGCCAGACTGCGAAAGAAGCTTCCAAGAGTTAAAGTGTCGTTTGACATCCGCCCCAATACTAACCTTGCCTAACCCCGACATGGCCTTCGAAGTTTACTGCGATGCCTCAGGACAAGGATTGGGTTGCGTACTAATGCAATACAAAAAGGTAGTAGCATATGCGTCAAGACAACTGAAGACCCACGAAGCCAACTATCCAACTCACAACCTTGAACTAGCCGCGATAGTATTTGCGCTGAAAATATGGAGGCATCATTTGTACGGAGTTGGGTTTCATGTATTCTCCGATCATAAGAGCTGAAAGTACCTGTTCGACCAGAAGGAACTCAACATGCGACAAAGGAGGTGGATGGAGTTTCTTAAAGACTACGATTTCGTTCTAAATTACCACCCAGGGAAGGCTAACTTGGTGGCTGACGCTCTGAGTCGGAAGGTACTCAAGGCATCATGGCTGATGATAAAAGAGGCAGAGTTGATAAGGAATTTCAGAGACATGAACTTACAAGTCACCCTCGCTCCAAAAAGCATATGTCTGAACCACCTAACAGTGGCAAGTCAATTCAAGGAACAAATAACTAAGGCACAGAGTTCCGACCCCAACTTTCAAGAAACCCTGCGCCTTGTCAAAGAAGGAAGATTGAAGGGCTTCACCGAAGGAGAGGACAAGGTATGGAGATACCAAGGTCGAATCTGTGTCCCAAGGGAAGGAGACCTTCAAAGCAAGATTGCGGAAGAAGCCCACAAAGGAGATTTTACCATTCATCCTGGCATGACGAAGATGTACCATGATTTGAAGAAGATGTTCTGGTGGCCAGGGATGAAAAAGGATTTAGCCACGATCGTGAATAAATGCCTGATTTGTCAGAAGGTAAAAATCGAACATCAGAAACCATCAGGGGTATTGCAACCCCTTGGCATCCCGAAGTGGAAATGGGAAGACATATCGATGGATTTCGTCATGGGACTACCCCGTACTCAAGCAGGGCGTGACGCTATATGGGTCATCGTGGACCGGCTTACAAAGACTGCCCATTTTCTATCAGTTAAGGCGACCGACTCATTGGAAAGACTAGCCACGCTATATATCAGAGAGATCGTGAGGTTACATGGGGTACCAACGACCATAGTCTCGGATAGAGACCCAAGATTCACCTCGAGGTTTTGGAACGCATTGCAGAAGGCATTCGGGACGAAATTGTGCCTAAGCACGTCATACCACCCGCAAACAGATGGACAAACGGAGAGGACCATCCAGACATTGGAAGACATGTTACGAGCTTGTGTCCTAGACAGACCAGGAAAGTGGGAGAGTCACCTACCACTGATCGAGTTTGCTTATAATGGTAGCATCGGGATGGCACCATATGAGGCACTGTACGGAAAAAGATGCCAATCTCCTTTATGCTGGTACGGACCAGAAGAGAAAGGCTGCTTAGGACCGGAGTTAGTAAGACAGACCACGGAAGATATCAAGAGGATAAGGGAAAGAATGCGCACCGCCCAAAGTCGACAAAAGGGTTATGCAGATCAACGAAGGAAACCCCTCGAATTTCAGGAAGGCGATCACGTATTCCTAAAATTCACCCCCACCACCGGGGTAGGGAGGGTTCTTAAGGTACAAAAACTAAGCCCCCGGTACCTGGGTCCATTCCAAATCTTCCAGCGTATAGGAAAGTCGGCATACCATCTTGCCCTACCACCAAATCTATCAAGACTACATGACGTGTTCCATGTGTCCCAACTCCGAAAATACCAGCACGATCCAAGCCATGTGTTGCAGCAAGAGGATGTAACACTCAAAGACGACCTGACTTTTGAACTACCAGCCATAGAGATTGTAGACAGAAGCACGAAGCAACTAAGGAGCAAGACGATACGACTGGTAAAGGTGGCATGGGGTAGCGGCAATTCCAGAGACTACACATGGGAAAAAGAGGCAGACATGAGACAGAAGCTCCCGGACTTATTTACAGGTAACAATCATGGTGAGGATCTCCTTTTCTCCCCAACAGTAAGGAAATTTCAGTAGGACCCCTAAGTTATTTAAACGACCCTTATCGACCAAGTTCAAACATGGAATTTGGGGACAAATTCTTTTCTTATGAGGGTGATAATGTAACAACCGCCCCTTCTAGAAACAAAATTAAATTTGAAGTTTGAAAATCAGTTAGGAGATAAGTTTAGAATTTTGAAATTTTGGATAGGAACCTGGTAACCACCCTCAGTTTGAAATTTAAAATATCCCAACCACCCCATCCCCAAATGTATATAAATAGGGGAGCATCCATAGGTAGAAAATCACTTCTCTCAAACACTTATCCTCTCCCTTCTCTCTCTACAAAGAAATAACATTCTGTGGGCAAACACAAGAGGCAAGCTCAAAGAAGCGTTAGAAAAGAAGGTAGGGAATTATGTTTTTTTAAACGCTTGGCATGTGTTATGTTCCATTCTTTATTATTATTTTCTTCCATGTTATCATGACATAAATTTTCTCTCACTCACCTTTCATTCATGATGATCATGTCTCTCCACCATGCCATTCACGTCTTCTTGAATCGTTGTTATATGTCTCCGTATGATGTTCATTCAATTATTTACTATACCCATTTTGTGCTCTTTCATATAATTATGTTGTTAATATTCCCTTTAGGTCGAGAGTACATGCCCTCTTAAGATGCTTATTCAATATCCTATATTATTATATTGATATTCCCTTAGGGCCAAGAGTACATGCCTTCTTATGTCTTGTTCAACATATAGGTATATGTGTGATCTCTTACATGGTTATATTATTATTTATAATATTTTAATTCAATTATTTAAATTACCCTATTACATCATGTGCATCCATGTAACCTATTATACCATTATGTTATCATCATTCCTTTAAAGTCAAGAGTACATGCTTTCTCAAATATTTTATTTAAAAAATTTAATCCTATGTGCATCTATGTGATCTCTTCTATCATTATTTCTTTAAAGTCAAGAGTACATGTTTTTCTTCAAAATATTTAATATTCTTATTATGTGCACTTATATGATTTTTCCGTTGTGTACGTTTAAAACAACCTAAAAAGGGAAAGGGACTCCCACTTATACCGGTTTGAGCTCAATACCCTCCATATAAGTTATAAATTAAGAAAGAAGAAGGCACGAATGAAAGCTTGAGTTCTATGTTTTCCTTAGATTTAATTATGATTATGTTGATGTTATCCTTCTATTTTCCTATATGTTTTCCCTTTCTTCTACACACATGTTTTACAAAAAAGAAGATGCATATTACATGCCATGTTATACGCTTGTTTTTAAAATCCCGTACGTGGGCTGGAGATGGATATGGAGGTGTTGCATAGCACTCCTACTGAGACGCTAGGTTCTCACTCCCTTTCTTTTCCCATACTGTCTCCAGAGGAACATGGCACAGCAGATAGAGACGACGCAGTGCCCCCCCCGAGGGTAACTTCTGAGTATGACCCCTCAAAGCACGCGTGGGTATTTGCGACCACTACTACCGTGCTCCAGACTATCTACTTAGGTCGAGAACCCGTGGAAAAAGAACCCCAGCTGCCCGTCATAACCTTCCTAGATAGGAATGCTTCAACATCTAGAAAGCGGTCACCTAAGTGGTACACCTCGAGTCCGACTCCGAGGCCGAGGAAGAGGAATTCGACGACCCTGGCCAGAAGGAAGACACCATGGAGGAGGATCCAGAGGAGGAGTTGAACCCTTGCGGAAGTCCAAAGGTGGAATACGTACCCTATTCCCCACTTCGGCACCCCGTCGAGTTTTGGTTCATCCCACGCAACGGAACCGGGTCTTCACTGTGCGAAAGGGTGTTGGAGGGAGACCCCTGGTACCTCGATTCGTGAATAACTAAAGACTCCTGATCAAGGATAGGATAGGATGCAAGTAGGGGAGCCTCTTCGACGAGATTAGTTTAGGATGTAGTTAGCTTCTTTTCCTGTTTTAGTTTCCTATACGTATTTTTATTTTGAAACGTACTCATGGTTAAGATGTTTATTTCATTTTTATTAAAATTTCAACGTTTTAGTGCTACCCATTTTCCGCTCTACGCGCATTTACTCCTTCCTTGCGTAACGATTTAGTCATTTCTTTGCTTAATCAAGTGTGGCACCTTATTTTAAAGACCCCCACGATAGTATAAAACTTAGGGTGTTACAGTTTGACAACACAACATAGGGTACTTGTCATGGATTTTTTCGCTGAGCAACAGTTGAGAAAAAGACATCATACAAAGAACCTAAGGACGAGGTGGTGGCAGATGAAAGGTGAGGAACAAAGAAGCTTCCTAAGACGGGTAGGAGAAGAGGCAAAGTGGGATGGGAATGGAAGCGCGGAAGAGATGTGGAGGGAGATGGCAGAAGTTATTAGAAGAACAACAAAAGAAAGCTTTGGTGAATCTAAAGGAATAGGACCAAGAGACAAGGAGTCCTGGTGGTGGAATGCGAGTGTACAAGAAAAGATAAAGATAAAAAGGGAGTGCTTTAAAAAGTGATCTTTATGCCGTAATGTAGATAACTGGGAAAAATATAAGGCGGCTAAGAAAGAGACAAAAGTGGCTCTAAGTGAAGCAAGAACAAGAGCATATGAGGTCTCTACCAGTCTTTGGGTACGAAAGAAGGAGAAAAAGGTATATATAGAATCGCAAAGAGCCGTGAAAGAAGAACGTGAGATTTGGATCTGGTTAAGTGTATAAAGGATAAGGATGGAGAGGTGTTGGCTCAAGAGGAGAAGATTAATGAAAGGTGGAAGAGCTAATTTTACGAGTTATTTAATGAGGGACAGAAGACTCTTTCGAGTCTTGGTCGGTTATGCACAAGGGAAGAAGATCAAAATTTTGACTACTATCGAAGGATTCGAGACTTCGAGGTAAAAGAGGCTCTAAAGTAGATGAAAAATGGCAGGGCAGTAGGACCTGATAATATCCCAATTGAGGTTTGGAAGGGTCTTAGAGAAAAAGACATCAACTGGTTAACCAAGCTTTTTAATAAGATTTTAAGGTCAAAGAAGATGTCTGATGAGTGGAGAAAGAGCACCTTGGTACCTATCTACAAGAATAAGGGGGATATACAAAGTTGTAGAAACTATAGAGGGATCAAGCTTATGAGTCATACCATGAAGTTATGGGAAAGGATGATAGAACGGAGGTTGAAAAAAGAGACACAAGTAACAGAGAACCAATTTGGATTTATGCCAGGCAGATCTACCACTAAAGCGATACCACTGAAGTGATATACCTATTAAAAAAGATGATGGAGAGGTATCTTAGTAATAAAAGGGATCTACATATGGTGTTTATTGATTTGGAAAAAGTGTATGATAGGGTACCAAGGGAGATCTTATGGAAGGTTTTAGAAAAGAGGAGAGTAAGGATCGCATATATTCGTGCAATTAAAGACATGTATGATGGGGCCGCAACTAGTGTGAAGACTCAAGGTGGTGTGATAGAGAAATTTTCTATTAGTATAGGATTACACCAGGGATCGTCCTTAAGTGCATACCTTTTCACATTAGTCTTGGAAGTACTCACAGAGCACATCCAAGAGCCTGTGCCATGGTGCATGCTTTTTGCCGATGATATCGTTCTTATGAGAGAGTCAAGGAAAGACCTAAATAAGAAGTTGGAGTTATGGAGAGAAGTTCTAGAAGTGTATGGTCTGCGCATAAGCCGTAGCAAGACGGAATATATGGAATGTAGGTTCAGTCTAAGAAGGGAAAACCCTAATATAGAGGTGAAGATTGGAGAAAACATCCTACGAAAAGTTAAAAGTTTTAAGTATCTTGAGAGTGTATCATACAAGATAATGGAGAGATTGAACAGGATGTAAATCATAGGATCCAAGCAGGTTGGTCAAAATGGCAGAGTGCATCTGGTTTTATATGCGACAAAAAAGTGTCTTTAAAACTTAAAGGTAAATTCTATCGCACTGCTATAAGACCGGCTACGCTTTATGGTACGGAGTGTTGGGCGGCTAAAGGAGAGCACGAACATAAGCTGAGTGTGACAAAGATAAAGATATTGAGATGGATGAGTGGTCATACGCGATTGGATAAAATAAGAAACGAAGATATAAGGGAGAGAGTTGGAGTAGCACCCATTGTGGAAAAGATGGTTGAATCGCGTCTCAAGTGGTTTGGACATGTGAGAAGAAGACCGATAGAACATCCAGTCAGGAGGGTGGATGAGATGGAAGATGGACAAGGGGCGAAAGGCAGAGGAAGATCTAAGAAGACCATCCATGAGGTGGTCAAACGAGATCTACATGTAAACGGTCTCTCTATAGACATGATACATGACAGAGCACAATGACGTCGTTTGATTCATGTAGCCGACCCCACTTAGTGGGACAAGGCTTTGTTGTTGTTATGGTTGGATATTCCTAATGTAATGTATGTAAAGTTAGTTTTTTAGAAGAAACTCGATTTTTGATTGAGCAATTGCTTCCAAGGAGATTTACCAGCCAAGTTCAAATTCTATCCCCTCCATATTTTTTACGTCTGCAAGAAAATCTTTGAAGTAGAGTATATAATGAGATTGAGTTTTCTTAATTTAGGTTTAGTTTTCAAAGATTGTTTTAGACTTGGAGATGCAATTTCAAATATTGGTAATTGTGTTTTTTTTTTAACTTTTTATAATAAAAAATAATTTTTAACATATTGTGTTTTTTTTTTCAGAAATTACTAGCTTTTTGATGCGTCAAATTAATTTAGCATTAATTAAAAAATTG
>NC_029792.2:128237481-128238268 GCF_000816755.2 Arachis ipaensis | reverse complement strand
ATTAGACTATTTACTAATTAGTCTAATTTTTTATTAGACACAATCAATTAGTATACAAGTCATGTCTTTAATAATTATTTATAAAAATTACTGATATTAATGAAGATTACCATGATTTATGAAGATTACAAATTTATGCATATGATGATATTAATAATAAAGAATAAAAATATCATTGAATATTGTCAATTCGAGGTGGTATTTTATAGATGTAGTGCATTGTAAATGATTGCACAAAGGACAATTATGCTGTCTGTAACATTAGACAAAAAAAATAAGTTTATATAAAAATAATAATCAAATTATCAAAAAATAATAGAATGGCTTCATAAAAAATGTAACTTGTATTTTAAAAGGGTCAACTTCGATGAAAAACGAAACATATATTCTTATTCTATGAAGTAGTTATAAAAAAATAACAAATAAAAAATTTAAACTAAATGCTTTGACTCTTAAATTTAAACTCGTGAACCACAAAAAAAATACTATATATACCCGTGCATAATAGAGAATATTAACAAATCTATTAATGTTAATATCATTTATGACTAATTATTATATTTGATTAATTTTTTCCCACAGTATCTCCCGATTTGGCAGGCCAATGACTAATCTGTCGTGTATCAGAGCTCTATTTAAAGTTTGTCGTAGGACAATGGGTTGCTGCATGCACAAGATGGGATTCGAACCCCAACACTTGCTTAAGCAAACTAATGAGCTAACCACTAGACCAACCTAATTTGGTTTGATTAAAAATTATATTATAACAATTAAAAATTAGAATAAT
>NC_029792.2:128232759-128237361 GCF_000816755.2 Arachis ipaensis | reverse complement strand
TAATTAAATTGATAAAAAGATTTTTTTAAATAATTTTTTTAGTGTGTTTGGTAAATTTATAATGGTAAAAGTAAAAGTACTAGAAAAATAAAAAAATAAGAAGGGACAAAAATATACTTGAAAGTTCACACGGTGGACACGATTATACTTGAATCATTTAATGAGTTACGCGTGCACATTATTTATACACTTCGGCGGACACATTCACTCTTCCACCCATCGGCGTGTGGCTTCATTAGTTTGAGCAGACATCTGGGAGTTTTTGGTCCTTGCTGGCAACGTTAGTTTGAGTGAGGTGTCTCCTTGGTACCAACTCAAAATAAACTATTTAATTTTATGATTAAATTATTAAAGAAAATTAATTAGAAACTGATGAGTTTGGAAAACTCCAAATTAAGATGTTGATCAAACATTATTAAAATAGTAATTAAAAATTATTAAATTGATTTATGCTTCAAATATGTTGAATTAATAATTTCTATGTTACATGCAGATTTTGGTGATTGGGCTTAATGCAACTTAAAACCCAACAATGTTGGCAAAAATAATCAGCCTAGTGCAAAAAATGTTCTTATAATATGTGGCTGAATTATTTTATTAGACAACATAAATTGGGCCAAGAAATTTTGGTGCAGCCCAAAATTATTGTGATTAAAACACCAACATTATGGTTTGAATTAAAAGAAGGAAAAAAGCAAGGTTGCATGCTTTCACACGGATGTCACTCTCCGCTTTGATGGATTTCAAATTCATTTAACTAGCTTTAATTGCCTTGATAACATGAAAGAGAAAGTGCAAGTGATTTGATGGCATTAAATGAGCTTTACACGTTACTAAGCAAAAAGTATGAAAAGTTGGTTTTAATTGATTTTAATTGATTCCACTCATTACTTCCAAAGCTTTTCTCTTCTCTTCTCTCTCTTCTCTCTCTTCAGATTCAGTCACATCCATCAGAGGAAGATGGAAGGAAGAACAAGCTATCAGATGAAAGAAGAAGAAGCTAGAAGCAAGGAAAGGGCTAAGGTGATGATGTCCTTAGTAAAAAAAAGATTTACAATATGGTGTGACTGAGATCTTTGCCACTTATGGTAAGATGTGGTGAAGAAGTCTCAGAATCACCATGCCTAAAATGGGTGGAAGATCCAATTCGGTCAGAGAAGAAGATCCCTGGGGTATGGCTCGTCTCTACTTTTGTTTATCCATCACAGGAGATAGCTACTGTAGCTACGTGGGGAAGAAGCAGAAGATAGAGCAGGAGGAGCTGTCAAGGATCAAGGGTTCATCAAAGGTCAGAAATCCTTCTTGGAGACCAAGTCAAGATGGAAGGCTCAGATTGATGAAGTTTGAAATGTTGGGATGAGGAAGAGGTAATTGCATGTTGGTTTTTGCATTCGGTTCCCTCTCTCCTCTCTCTGTTCTAACCGGTTTAGTGTTGAAGAAGAAGAAGATTAGCTCGGTTGGACCGGTTTCAACCTTGGAAGCTTCCTCTTCTATAATAAGGGTACACAGCCAAGGCTTGAAGCAAGGAGAAAGGAGTGTAAGCACAAAGTTCTCATAGCTACCCAAGCTAACAGAAGTTATTCTCCTTCAATGCTTTTCATGTTGTATTTTTCTGTTTAGTTTTGTTTGTCTTGAGTCTCATGAAAAAAGGTAAACAGTGAGGTTTGTATGAAAAAGTCATAGAGCAAAAAAAGGCAGAGTATACAAAATTAAAAGAAAAAAGCCATAGATGTCCTAGAGGTCCTTTGTACATCTGTGTTGTATTTCATGGTTCTGTGGGAATCCCCTTGCAAGTTGGGTTAGCACTTAGCAGTTGAAAGCTTAGCAGGTGACCAAATCAAGTTCAGAATTGGGGATAGATTTTGGACTTATCCCAGATAGGAAGGGTAGTTCCTAGAGAGAATTGGTGTCTGTAATCTGCTTGATTATAGTGAAATTCCATCATTGTTGTGATGGAGACTGGATGTAGGCTGCACTGCACTTAACAGCTGAACCAGGATACTTCTGGGTGTGATTCTCTCTTTTATTCTACTCAATTTCTGATTCTGTTCGTAGGAGACAAAATTAAAAAAATATCTCCCCACTGGTTGCGAGACAAAAAGAAAAAGTCTCTTGACTAGTGACGAGACAAAAAGAAGAAATATTTCCTAAAGCATTTTAAAAGGGCAGCAAGAGTTACTCAGGAAAAGGGGCTAAGATTCAACCCCTCTTCTCTTAGCCACTGATAACCATCAGAAACCCTCCATTAATTGAATTATGAAGTGTCAAGGTCATTTGTTATTCAACGTCAGAGAGTTTGCACGTTGAGAGAGTTATAGAGGCCTAACACAGAGGCAATGTCATTACTGTGAAGTTCTCGCTCGCTTGATCGTTGGAGGAGTTCTTTGCTAGTTTACTCAAAGAAGACAACCCATACCACAACAACGACGATCACGCACTGGAGTCAGCGATGATCAAAAGGTACTAACTTTTCTATTTCCGACTATACCGATTATGATCGAACATGCTATTAGCTTTTTGGTTAGTTACTAGTTAGTGATTGTCCCAAAAAATGAGGGTTTTTTGGGTTTAGTAGTGATTATGAGAGTTTTATTTTCTCCGTAGATGTCAAGTCACATCACACTCGTGTATCACCATAGGGGGAGGTTGGATAGAAATTCAAAAGGGGTTATAGTATATAGTAGAGGTCAAGTGTCATTAATACCCAGAATTAATGTGGATACGCTGAACTTTTTTTTCATAGAGGGGTTATTCAAGGATTTAGGATATATGCATTGGAAGGATTTTAACTAGGGAAATCCTGATGCAGGAAGTGGTATTGCTCTTAAGCTACTTAGGCTTGATAGGGATGTGGTGAACATGTATAAAGATGTAATTAGAAATAATGATAGGGTGGTACATGTGTATTGGGAGCACACTGTAGACATTTCAACTGAGGTTGAGATGGTTGACGTAGATGCAGAAGAGGTGCCTATCTCCGAAACGGAACCATCCAATGCGAATGCAAATACAGTAAACAAATCATCCAGTGGGAGGACGAAGAAGAGGGCATAAAGGACTCTAACCCCAACCAGGATTCTGAGACCAAGAAAACTAACAAATACAGGAGGCCAGAATTCATCGCAGACTAAGAAACATCAACCCTGTACCAAGTAAAGAATTTTGGGATAAGGCTGAAAGATATCTCCCACTGCCTTCTCATTACAAGACACTTATTGGCAAACCAACAAAAAAGAGAAGAAATGAGAGAAATCAAGCAAGACCGACATCAAACCCACACAAACTTAAAAGGAGATATAGAACAATTATTTGCAAGTACTGTAGTGAGGTATGAATGTGTTGTTTTATGTATTGATATTGAACTCACTTATAATGTTATATTTACACTAAGACATATTTATATATTGTAGAGTGGCCACAATAGTAGGAGTTGTTAAAGGAAGCTTGATAATATGGCTGATGAGGTAGCAGCTACGGAAGCAGAGGAAGCTACTGCTGCAACTGAAAACTAAAACCAATAGCAACCTGCATAGCCACCGCCGCCACAAGAAAACCCTCCAACTAATGCATCCCACCAACAGAACCCTAATCATGGCTCCAAGACCCAAATCTAACCCTATGGTCGCAAATGAAACAATAAATGCTGCAAGTCCAACTATAAAAGGGAGGTTTGAACAGTTCATACCAACCCCAAATCTAAGACAACAACCTAAGCTTGGCCCAAGACCATCAAAACTAGTCTTAAGAAGAATTTTTGGGAGAACCACTGGCCCAGCTGCACCAACTAACCAAGTTGGCCCAAGTGGAGGTAGGACCATGTAAGGATCTGCAACAAAGACATAGGACCCAGTATGAAGGCTGTTGTGCATGTTTTGTTTTTTGATTATTAGGCTATTTGAACAACTTATGGATAAGGCTGTTTAGTTTATTGTAATATAGAAGTGACTTTGCCTCTTAATTAGATATTTCTGCCTTGTTTGGAAACTCAATGATTAATGTCACTACTATGACTATTTTGTTATTATAATGAAGCAGAGACTTCTAAATAAGTTCTTGTGTATTATTAGTGATTACAATGACAATGAATTGCTTGGTTATGAGTCACAGTTAGTATGTTAAAGTTGACAATTGTTTGTTTTGTCCTTAATTTGCATTACACAGGTTTACACTTCTTTGTTTTGTCAATGGTTGATGTTACACAGATTACAATATGGAATTTACAAGAAAATAGAGCTTTTTTTTTTCATTTATTCAATGCAAGTTTGAAAATGATTACACATGATCCTCACTTCTGAGCATATATAATAAAAATTCATAATGCACAAAATTCTAACCCTCGAACAAATGCCCATAACTATATTCTTAATACACTTTATTTCACCACTAATCTGATTAACTGTCTTTTGTAATTTTTGCACATCTTCTTCTACCTTTGTTGCACCCTTTGTAAGCTCAATCATCTTCTAGTATGATTGTTTTCATGGCCTTTCTTCAGATGCAATCTCTGTCCCCACGTTTTTTGTTTGTCCTTCAACTTCGTCCAGCCAAACAAAATACTTACATCGATGTTCAACACTCTGAAAATTTGACACAACAATCGGA
>NC_029792.2:128223156-128232579 GCF_000816755.2 Arachis ipaensis | reverse complement strand
TTCAAAACTTACCTCCTACAGAGGACATCGCAGAAACAATCTGTTTAGATTTTAGTCTGTTCCAGACTTCAGTACCACAGCTTCAATCCCGTGCAAACACTTGCCATTGTTGTAGTCAAATTTCTTCTTCTTCTTCCTCAATAACGAAAATCCGCTACCAACAGCGCTGCCACAATTTAGGGATAACGAGCTCGATTTTTTCTGGAGTGAACCCACGTTCTTAGTTATCCGTTAGGATTTCAACTCTTCTTTCTGAAGATAAAAGAGATGGAGGGTTTCTAATTATTTTTTTAATAATTTAATCATAAAATTAAATGGTTTATTTTGAGTTGGCACCAAAGGGACACCTCACTCAAACTAACGTTGCCAGTAAGGACCAAAGATCCCAACTGTCCACTCAAACTAACGAAGCCACACGCCGATGGCCGAAAGGTGAATGTGTCTGCCGGAGTGTATAAATACTGTGCACGTGTGACTCATTAAATGATTCAAGTGTAATGTGTCCACCGTGTGAACTTTCAGATGTATTTTTGTCCCTTCTTCCAATAAAAAACATCTTTTTTGAGAAGTTACAATTTACATCATTTTTTAAAAGATCTTTTTTTCTTAAAAAATTTAAAAGATCTTCCCAACTGTCCACTCAAACTAACGAAGCCACACGCCGATGGCCGGAAGGGTGAATGTGTCTGCCGGAGTGTATAAATACTGTGCACGTGTGACTCATTAAATGATTCAAGTGTAATGTGTCCATTGTGTGAACTTTCAGGTGTATTTTTGTCCCTTCTTCCAATAAAAAACATCTTTTTTGAGAAGTTACAATTTACATCATTTTTTAAAAGATTTTTTTTCTTAAAATTTTTTTTTTCACTTAATAAATGAACAAAAAGTACTTTTATCTTATTTTATCCAAACATAATTAATAGATAAAAAGATATTTTTACATGAGATATCCAAACATAAAATCATATTTTTTTTGTAAAAGATCTTTTTTTTTTAATTTTTTTTTTAAAATGACGTCCAAATAAGCCCTTTTTTTTACCAAAGTTAGAGAGACTTGAACCCACAACCTCTAAATGAATATGAAGAGACTATGCCATTTGAATTATAACTCATTGACAAACAAGCCCATTAAATTGATTAAAAAGACCTTTTTCATTGAAAAAATGTATTTTTTATTTTTAGCGTATTTGATAAATTTCTAATAATAAAAATAAAAGCACTAGAAAAATAAAAAAATATTTTTTTAAAAATTATAATTTATATTTTTTAGAAATTTTTTTTTTAATTTTTTTCTCATAATAAATAAATAAAAAAGTTTTATATTGTTATACACAAACATAATTAATAAATAATTTCAAAAAGATCCTTAAAAAAGTGATAATATAATCGCCATTTAATTTAATTTATCATCTTAAATCTTAATCACGTATAAAAACTATAAAGTGACCAAATTCTTAAGTCTCCTTTCCTCGCTAATAACTTGTTTGTTGGTTAATAGGCAAAAGTGCCCAAGACCGTCAAATTAACAATTACCCTCCCTTAAACCCTACGCCAGAACCTTCACCTGAATTGTCTAAACCTCTTCTTTCTCTCTTTCTCCACCATCCCAACTTTCTCTGCAATTTCCCGTCTCAAAATCTCTAATCTGCTGCTGCCATGGCTAATTCATTGAACAACAACGACAACGACAACAAGAGTCAGAACACGCGCCTCTACAACCCTTACCATGACCTCAAAGTCCCAATCCAGAATCTCTACAACCTCCCAACTTCGCCGGAGAATCTCTTCCCCGAACTGGTCAATAGGACCTACCGTCCCTGGAACGAAAAACTCACCTACTACACCGGCATCGCCTGCCTCACCGGCGCCGTTGGCGGCGGCATAAGTGGCACCCTCGAGGGCATCAGGGCCGCTGAGCGAGGAGACTCGTTTAAGATTCGGGTCAACCGAGTCCTCAATTCTGGGATTCAGAGGGGGCGCAGGCTCGGAAACTCGCTCGGATCGTTGGGCTTAATCTTCTCCGTCACGGAGAGTACGATCCAGTATTTCACTGACAGGGATGACATGGTTAATAGCGCCGCCGCTGGGCTCGCCACTGGTGCTCTGTATAAGGCGGCGGCGGGGCCAAGGTCGGCGGCGATTGCGGGAGTCCTCGGTGGGATCGCAGCAGCTGCTACTGTAGCCGGGAAGCAGGCTCTGAGGAGATACGTTCCAATATAGGGATAGGTTTGATCTTCATAGGAATGAAATTGGAGATATTGGAAACATTAGGGTTTAGTGTTTTGGACATTTTTTTTTTTTTTTTTTCTTTATCTCTTTTCTCTAGTTACTAGCTGCATACTTTGACGTTGGCATTTAGCTGCTTGTTATTGATTAACATTTAGTAAATGTTGAAATTAGCCCTTCAATCTTACATGGGATATCAAATTATTCTTTTAAATATCATGTTGAGAGATTATTGTTGATAAAGTTCTTGTTTGACTAATCATTTTGGATAGATTTAACTTCTAAATTGGTTCCAAGGTCGGACACTTTGGTCTCCTAAGTATATGCATTCATAAATCTTATACACTGGACTCATTTTTATGCTTACGCAGTTTGTGTAGACAATCACCATCAATCTACTAATAGGAATAGGAATAAGGAAATTCTTGTGATCATTATGGATTTAAGCCAGCCGCTATGATTTTCTTTTTCATGCATGATTACTTATACTTGATGTACAACACAGTTGTGCTGTTGTTTTGAATTCAATGCTTCACATAATAAGTGTTTTACTTCTAAATTGGGTTTGACAGGGGTGACAGGTGAAAGATTTTGTCACCAAAGAAGAAGCCCAATCGACGATTCGATGAAATACGATGCTAATATTTTTCACCTGCAAACATGAGTGTCTTACATTGCAAGTTCTTCAGATCCTCGGTGAGATCCTGCCTTCTGCAAGTTCATGTAAAAGAAATTATAATTTGCTAAGTTTTCTGTCAGTCATAATATATGGAAAATCTTTTGATATCTTTCATTACACATGCTACATTATAAAATGTATTACATTGGAGGCAACAACAAAAAGCAAAGGAAAAACATCACTTGTTAGTAAATAACACAATATAACTTACACATTAATTGCTTGAAGAAAATGCATAACATTCAAGCTTTGCCTTCCATCCAGAAGCTGTAATTATATTTCAAAGAGGATCCATGTTACACACCTTGAATCAATAGAAGCTTCTAATTCTGACCCTAAAGCAAGAAAAATTCAGCCACTACCCTTCTATTATAGGAAGAGGAAAAGAATTGAGGGAAACATGGGAAGAAGTGACAAGGGGAATAATTTCGTAACTAACCACCTGCATGTCACAGAGGGTGAGGGTCGCGCGCAAGAGGCGGGGGTGATCTCACATGATTTGGAGAGAGAGTAGGAAGGGAATATAAGGAGCAGTAGAGTAGAGGGAAGGATAGAAAAATAGTGAGAATTGAGAATAGGCTTAGGAGGGAGGCTGACTCTATTTCAGCCATTGTATTTTTTTTCATCACTTGCTATTTCTGTCAATCATACAGCAACGAGGGAAGATCATTCTAGTCTACTCCTCTTTCCACCTATATTCTGTTTTTCTGAATTGTCATTGCAGATACCGGTTGTTACAATCCACATGTCAGGATTGTACAAAGAACTATGTTTATGTGCTCAAGGGTGAAGGTGAAGCATATATGAAAATGTTTTTTCTAAAAAGTTAGGATTATGTCTGATTCCCCTGGACACTGCCCTTAAGACATGTTAGGAATATTGTCACATGTCGAAATGATTCAAGCTTCGCAACAGAAAAAGATAAAGAAAATGGCATACCCTGCTGAAGTAACGCTGCAGAAGGCATTCCTTAAGTAAGCTGCACATGCTGTAGAAGTATAGTAAATTCATTAAGACTTGCACAAATTGATATAGAAAAACCTTAGGCAGCAATTTTTTGTCTTCTCCCTTTTGTTTTAGATCTTTGAGGTTTCTTAATACTATGGAAGACACCATGTCTACTGCAGTTTTTAAATTGCTTTGCTCAGTTGCTGTTGATTACATGAGTATCCTTGCCAGTTATAAGGTTACCAAGTTCCTTTACATTGAGATGCTATAGATGTATTCTTTTACTAGTTTTAGTGCATGACAATAATTGCCAACATATTTTTGTAGTGAAAATAATGGAGGAATATGTTCTCAAGGTTCACTGGGAGAAACTAAATCTTTATGCTAAGACAAAGCGCAAATAAATGATGCTCTACATATCTAAAGAAATTGTCTCATCTGCCAAATATAATTTTGTATTTGTGTCAATATTTCAATATCTTGTCCTTATAAACAAATGTAACGTTAGGGTTAAATTTAGTAATTAATTCTTTGCATATCTTATGAACTACATGGTTGGTACCCATAAAAATTTATACTAAGATCAATTTGGGCAAACTCAACTCAGACAAGTAAGCTTATTGCTCCAAAATAAATAATGTGGAGAGTAAATATCAAACAAAAAATATACAAAAAGCTCTGCCAACAAATAAAAAAGGTGATTGTTACGGTATAAATTGCATAAAATTTCTTTATGCGTAGAAAATACGTGTCGTGCTTTAAGATTGTGTACGTATGAGAAATACGTGAGGGTATTAAAAAATGAGATTCACGCATTATTGAAAATTGATTCTTACAGGAGACAAAGTCAGTGGTATTTCAGTTGGATATAGAGTGTGTTAGTTAGTTAATAGTGTGTGTTTATTTTATAATTAACTAACTAACACATCTTATACCCAACTAAAATACCACAGATTTTATCTCCTACAAAAACTAATTCCCAATGATGCATGGGTTTCATTTCTCAATACCCTCACATATTTCTCATTCGTGCACAATCTAATAGTAATATAGTATGACACGTGCTTTTTTTTTTTTTGGTGAACAACCAAGAGAAAAAACAAAAGAGCAGAAAAGAAAAAGAAAAGAAATCAGGTTCTTAACAGCAAGAGAGGACAAACCACCTCTGGTGGCTGGTGCCAAAGGTGAACCTCATCAGCTCCGCTACCTCCAGATCCCATCTTTGCCAACCGATCTGCCACGACATTAGCTTCTCTCGGGATAAGCTCAAAACGAATATCCCAATCCCTTCTTAACTTCAAGTCAAAGATCAGTTGTATCACTTCTTTTTCAAGATGCCAGAGTGGAACTTGCCAACTAGTCACTAGCTCAAAAGCTGATGCGCAATCTGTCTCACAGACAACAAGCTTAAGACCCGCATCCCAAGCCCAAGCCAAACCTTTCCATATACTCCACAACTTCATCTTGATGACACTAGATCCAAAGGAATTTCCTGAGCATCCCATTACCCATTGACTGGAGCTATCGCGAATTACCCATCCAAAACCAGCACAATCACTCCCATCACAATTTAACTTCCAAGCACCAGGTTCTGGCGGAGACCAAGACAGAGATTTTAATCCCTGGATGCAACACACTCGATTCTGAGTTGTATATTCAAAATCCACCATGCACCTGCGAGCCTTGTATGCAATTGACCCAGCATATCCAAAAATTCCCTGAAAATTACCCATATTTCTGTCTTGCCAAATTGACCATATTATAGCTGCAAATTTGGAACAACTTTCATTGAGGAGGCCATGCTTGAACCAATCATGCACCTCGTGAGAGTCAAAGAAACACACATCAGAAAAACCTAGAGAAACCCAAACTGATCGCACCACTTCACAATCCCGAAAACAATGAAGAATTGTCTCCGGAAGTTGATTGCAACGTGTACATAAGGATGAGGAGGAGAGATGTCGCCGAAAACGCAGATATTGAGTTGGTACAGCATCATGAAGGCAAAGCCACACTAGGAGCCTCAACTTTTCAGGGACCCGCGCCTTCCAAAGCCAAAGCCAATTGATATTCCTATCCCAATTCAACTTATTCTGAATTAACCATAAATATCCTTGTTTAGCAGAGTAAAGAGTGTGCTCCCAACTCCAACCCAAATCACGACCAGAAGCCGAAATATGTACCAAACTAAGAATGTCTTCCCTTAAGTCCATAGGAATAAAAGAGTAAATCCTCTCCAAATGCCAAACTCCATCACGGTAAACATCATCAATGGTCAAAGCAGCCTCACAAATATCAAGAAATTCAACCCTCGCTCCTACTGGCCCAGAGTGCAACCAAGAGTCAAACCAGAAATTCTTAGAAAGAGCTCCCACTTCCCAAACAAACCCTTCCTTTAATACGGAAGCTGTGTGCACAATAGACTTCCATATATACGATGAAGAACCCATTGCTTTAACTGCAAATAGGTTTCTATTCTGGAGGTATTTTTGAAGCATAATCTTGACCCACAGTTTTTCTTGATTCATCAAAATTTGCCAAACTAGCTTTCCTAATAAAGAAAAATTGACCAACCGCGACTCCCGCAAAGCAAGACCTCCAAACTTTTTCGGAGTCGTCAAAACTCTCCAAGATGCTAAATGAAGACCACGGTGATTATGACTACCACACCAAATGAAACTTCTAGTGAATGACATCGTATCATAATGGGACAGTGGTCAGAATGCATCCTCGCCAAATTCTCCACATATCTTTCCGGAAAACGAAAACACCAAGCATCAGTAGCCACAGCCCTATCCAGCCTCTTCGAGATGAACCGATTACCCTGCATATGTCTGAACCAAGTGTACAAAGATCCATGGGCTCCCAAATCAATCAAACCACACTCATCTAGGAGAGCTCCAAACCGCTCTGCCCTTCGAGAGACAAAGTTCCCACCTTTAACCTCAGATGAAAGAAGGACCTCTCCCCAATCCCCAATAGCTAATAAAGGACCTGAATAATTTCTAGAAAAATCTGTCAAAACCCTCCAAGCTTCTTCCCTTTTGCTAGGAACGGGACTTGCATAAATTGCTGCACATACCCAAGAAAAACCGCCATTCGAAAACTCAACACACACCACTTGCGAACTCGCTACCACGACATTGCAAGATACTCCGGGCCATGCAGAGAGCACCCAAATACCTCCACTATGCCCCTGAGATTCTTCAATATGAATAGGAGTATAACCTAATCTGTTCCAAAAGACAGCCATCTTTTGGAAAGCACAATGAGTCTCTAAAATGATAAAAACGTACGGATGAAAATTCTTTACCAATTGTTTCAGATGCACCCGAGCCAGCTTATTTCCAGCTCCTCTCACATTCCAAGCTATAATGTTTGCACAATCCATATTAATATTACTTGGAGTGAGACCCACACCTCAGATTATTTGAGGGTAGTGAACGGGGTCTCCACTGTAACCACACTGTGCCCATTCTCAACCGGAGAATTCTGAAGAGAATTAGGCCTTAATCTCTTTAAATTGCTTTTGAATGACGTTTTAGAAGTCCCCGCGCCTTGCGAATAAGCCCCTGCCCATTCTGAACCAGGTCCTTGCTTGCCACCCGTCACACCTTGAGCAGAGGTAAAACCTGACGAAGCTAATTTAAAGTTCCTCGCTTGTTTTAGCACTTGATTGCCCTTACTTATGTGTAAAGCTATCTCATGGTAGTAACGAATCCCTAAGCCGTAAAAGCGTACCCATACCATGGTGGATCCAAAAACCTCCTCCTCTGAATAGAACTCAGGTGACCATGGTTTTACAGCAAGATAGAACCCGGATATCATCCAAGGACCACCAAGTAATACCCTCTCCTGATCTTCGAAAGCATCAAACTTCACCAGAAAATAACCATTTCCTACATCCAGAACTTGAAACCCACCCTTCAATCTCCACACCATACCCATTTTATGCACCATTGCCGTGTAACTCATATGCTTGCCCAAGACTTTGACGACGATCGCTTCCTTATATGGTACAGATAACGCCGCCAGCCCTTCTTCTGAGAAGATGACCCGAGGAGGATGCGAATTTTCGTGGTTCCCTTTGATCACCTTGGCTAGCCTCTCTCCATCTAAAGCCTCATTCCAAAGCATAGGAGACGGAGACTTCTGTCCAGTCACCATGTCGCGGAAGGAAACCTTTTGAAAGCTATGTTCTTCCTTAGAAACCCTAGTACCTTCCTCCTTCTCACCAGATACAAACCCCCAACGCTCTCCCCCTTAGTTCTACCGCCGGCATTACTGGTTACCTCACTGTGTGTCACCCTCTTCGTGAATCCCCCGCTCACTCTGTCACTCATACCTAAACCCTAGCAGAAAGAGTACAGAAGAGTACAAAAAGAGTACCTCACTGTGTGACACGTGCTTTTTACACGTATAGAAATTTTATACAATCTACACAGTAGTAATCACTATTAAAAAAAAATTCTTATTGTAGTCATTGCAATTGTGATGTTAAAACCCTCTTCATGCTATTCGAGATTTTCTTAAGATCTCTATTATTTAGATGAACCTTATAGGTCCTTTTTGGATATTAATAATTTCTTCAGCTTGGATAGATCAAATTAAATAAATTACAACGAGCTGGTCTGGATGGATGTTTTTATGATAACATCTTAGATGATTTGGAAGCTCATAAATAAAGAAATTTACTTTCATAGTATCCCACCCATGAAAATCATACAAGCTCAAATTAGGATGAAAATCAAAGAGGTGATGTGATGGATGCCAGAGAAGTGAGTTCCATGGACAAAAACCTCTCGACCATCCCCATTGCATGGACTACTCCCTTGGCCGATTGAGTTGTTGAGTTTAGTAAATTTTAATAATATTTTCTGTGATAACAAACATGATTTTAATTGGGTTGAAAGTCCACAAGTGTAAATATTAAAAATTTTGAATTTTGCCCTTATAAAATTTCTTGTACTCGAACAATACTTGTCTTACTGAAATAAAAAAATAAACAATACTTGAATTATTTTAAGAATTAACGAATAAATGGTTAAATTAGTTTTTGAAATATCATTCATTCTCCAAATTAGTTTTTAAAAGATTTTTTAATCAAATTCGTCTTTTAAATATTTTAAGTTAGTCATTTTAGTCATACTAAAATACTTTTGGTGCTGTTAACAAAGAAAATAATAAAAAGACTAATATAATTAATTTAAAATTTTTAAAAGATAAATTTAATTAAAAAATAGAATTAATTTAAAAAACCAATAACTTTTTAGAAATGAATTTGACTATTTATTCTTATATTTTTGTTAACCAAACGGTCAGATCTGAAAAGTGTTTTATAATCTCTTTTAAATTCTATTATTTAAATCTGATTTACATCATTATCCAAATTCCATGGTCCAAATTCTAGACCCTTTTAAAAGAAGGAAAAAAGTTTTCTCTAAATGGCACAAGCTGAAGCAAAATTTTTATTAAAATTTAACAAAACTTATGTAAAATTTAGTAAGTTTAAACTAAACAATATTTTTTAAAATTTGAGCTAAATGTTTATGACAAAAACAATATAAATC
>NC_029792.2:128214543-128223131 GCF_000816755.2 Arachis ipaensis | reverse complement strand
ATAGGAAATAATTTAATTTTTTTTATTGTCAAACGATGTCCTTTAAAAATACCTCTGTTATCTTCTCATAAAAAAAAAGAAAAATAATTAACTAATAATATTTATTTATTTAATTATCAACCCAATTTACATTTCGTTTTTAAAATATATAATAAAAGGTTATATATTAAAATTTTTGTAAAGTTTTTTATTTTAATAAATACATTAAAAACTAAATTTTATATTTTTTCTATGAAAATATTTTTAATTAGTAATTTTAATATATTCTCTTAGAGTACTTTAATTTTTTTTAACGATGAATAAAATAACACAAATTCAGGTTGAAAGAAACATTTGAGTATTTGACACAAGGAAGAAGGTACTGTATTATTAAATTAGGGCAATTCACTTATTTAAATTGTTTCACCTTTAATATTACGTAAATATATTGTTTCCAAATCCAATACGTAAATACATTCACATAAACCGTTATAACCAGCTGCGATTTATGTGCAAAATGGTTAATACATAAACCGCTATAAGTAACCGCAGTTTATGTGTGTGCATGTGTAATAGTAAACCACGGCTCGTTGTAGCTGTTTCTGCACACCTATAAATCGCTACTGGCGATTTATATAGATATGTGAATCAATGCATTTGCGTATTAGATTTAGAAACAATGTATTTACGTAATATTAAAGGTGAAACAATTTAAATAAGTAAATTGCCCATTAAATTAAATTGCCTTAATTTAATTAAGAAAAAAACTATAAGTCATTAAAATTTATTATATTTATCTATCATTTAACTATTAATTCAATTTTTTTAGTTTAATTCTTTTAGTTAGTAATTCAATAATATATTTTATTTTATATTTTTAAATATTAATAATTAATTAATAATAAAAAAATAAATTTTGATAATTTTTTAATATTTTTTTAATTAATTGTTTGATGAATTTAGGAACGTGACGTAGTTTTCTTTTTCTGTTCCTTATATGGTATTATGAGATGGACACATGATCAAACCCAAGATAATAAAAAAACCAAACCAAACCAGAAATTTTGCAAAACTAGCCACCCTTCTTCCTCCCTCCTTCTTCTTCAATCCTCACCAATATTTTTTCTTAAAAAAGAAAGAACGAGCCCATCTTTTTCCAATTTGTTTTCTCTTTCTGAAGTTGGTGTGTGAAAAACATTGCTAATTGCCACCTATTTCTTCAAAGCAAATCCACCATAGCTCCCATTTCCTTTTTGGTCCCTCATATGTGTCTCTCTCTGTGCTGCTGGGGAAGAACCCATATCACTGTCTTCCAGATGTTTGAGGAAATGCCTATATGAAACCTCAATGCTAAGAAATCTCTCACAACTACTTTCCTTTGTGACATCTTAACCATTATTCATCACCATCATTGCTACCTTCTTCTGTTGACCACAATTTGGACTTTAAATTCTTGTTCCCCTTATAATCTCTCTCTTTCTCAAGTGTTGTTCCTTGGTGCAGTTGCTGCAGCTAGCTATTTTTTGTGATACCCTTGGTGCACCCTAGTGAGCTTTACTTGGATCAAGGTGTTTCTGGTGTCTGGGGTGTGAATAAAAATGGATTTTTGGAAGTGGGTTTTCTTTGGTTTTCTTTGTGCTGCTCTTGTTTCGAGAATTGGTGCTGTGGAGCTCGGTCGAAACCAACCTACTGAGAGAATTTCAGGTGGGATTTCTTCAAAGTTTGAAAATTTTGTTTTTTCTGTCTTCTGTTTTGTCTATGTTCTGTTGATTTAGTAGTCAGTTTGGTTCACTTATGATGATTTGGGGTTTTGATTATGATAAATCTATTTACGGTTTTGCTACCATATTGGTTAGACTATTTCATAAGTTGTGTTTATGTGTATTCTGAGTGTGGATTTGATTAAGATCTATTTGGTTTGAGGTTGCTAGGAAATATCTGTTACATAGTTTGTTACTTGTATTTTTAATTGAGATATGTTAGTTTTCAGTTTAGTATTTCAAACAGAAAACTTTGGTTATTGAACATTTGGTGTAGCAATTTATTCTAGAAGTCCCAATGTCAAAGTCTCAATCAAACCTGCTACTTAGATACTACATACTAACACTTTTCTGGTTCAATTGATGGTGATAGCCTGAACCCTTTGTAGCGGAACTCATTTTAGGAATTCACCAAGCCATTGATTGAAACATCGAGTATTTGAAAAAGAAACATTTTGAGAGTCTTATGTTTGAACATAGGCTCATGTTATTGTCAATCATTACTTTGGTGAAGTTCTGTGAACTGGTTAACAGGATAGGAGGAGTAGCATTTGCGTTAGTTTTGTATTGATTTTGTTGTTGTGGCTTATCCATTTCAACACCTCATCATTTCTAGCAAACTTACCAAAGGAAACTTTGAAGAAGGGTAGCTGCAACTCCAGCAAACACTTTAAAAAATAATAAATTTGAAATGATATCCTTATCATAATTATAGGTTTGATTTGATTTCAATTGGCCATATGGAAATTTTTTCGGTATCTGAAGAACATATAAAAACAAAAGCATTCTATATTTCACTTAGATGAAATGGGTTACTAAGCATTCTATGGTTGAACCAACTGTAGGTAGTGCTGGTGATGTGTTGGAAGATAATCCGGTTGGAAGGTTGAAGGTTTTTGTTTACGAACTTCCAAGCAAATATAACAAGAAAATTCTGCAAAAGGACCCAAGATGCCTTAATCATATGTTTGCTGCCGAAATCTTTATGCACCGGTTTCTCTTATCGAGTCCTGTGCGAACCCTTAATCCTGAAGAAGCTGATTGGTTTTACACCCCCGTATACACCACCTGTGACTTGACGCCAAATGGACTCCCTTTACCTTTTAAGTCACCGCGAATGATGCGAAGTGCCATACAGCTTATTTCTTCAAACTGGCCTTACTGGAACCGGACAGAAGGGGCAGATCATTTCTTTCTGACCCCTCATGACTTCGGAGCATGCTTCCATTATCAAGTAAGGAGCATAGCTTATTGCTTCAAAGTTTTCTATTATACCACTGTTTATTCTACTTGATATTTGAATTTATAATGTGGTTTCTTGAGAGATGCATTGGATTCCACTATAGATGTACATGGATCTGGTGAGTCATGAAATGCACTTTTATTGTGTTATTTTGTTACAGGAAGAGAAAGCAATTGAAAGAGGAATTCTTACATTGCTAAAGCGAGCTACCTTGGTGCAAACATTTGGTCAGAGGAATCATGTATGCCTGAAAGACGGCTCAATCACAATTCCACCATATGCTCCGCCACAGAAAATATATGCCCACCTAATTCCTGAAAACACTCCCAGGTCCATTTTTGTTTACTTCCGAGGACTGTTTTATGATGTCGGAAATGACCCTGAAGGTGGTTACTATGCAAGGTATGTCATAATTCTTATATCGAGTTCAAAAAGGCAAGGAGCAATGGCTCTCATTCTTCTAAGGTTTTATTTAGTGGTTATTGGAACTGATTAGGCATATTAAAATGAACTCCATTCGTGATCATTTTTCCACTGAAAACTGAGTAAATGTATGAAACTTGGTGCCATTTATTGATGATGTTATAGCAAAATAGAATAATAGTAAAATTTCTTGACAACTTAAAGTGACTGTACTTTGCTGTTTTACAGAGGTGCAAGGGCAGCAGTGTGGGAGAACTTCAAGGACAATCCACTGTTTGACATTTCCACTGATCATCCAACCACATACTATGAGGACATGCAAAGAGCTGTGTTTTGTTTGTGCCCGCTCGGCTGGGCCCCGTGGAGCCCACGGTTGGTCGAAGCCGTGGTTTTCGGCTGCATTCCCATCATTATTGCTGATGACATCGTTCTGCCATTCGCGGATGCTATTCCATGGGAAGAGATAGGTGTTTTTGTTGATGAGGAAGATGTCCCTAAATTGGACACTATACTAACATCAATCCCACCTGAAGTTATCTTAAGAAAGCAGAGATTGCTTGCAAACCCTACCATGAAGCAAGCTATGCTGTTTCCACAACCAGCTCAACCGGGAGATGCATTCCATCAAGTACTCAATGGCCTTGCGCGTAAGCTGCCACATGACCGGAGTATATACCTGAAACCGGGGGAGAAGTTCTTGAATTGGACTGCCGGCCCGGTCGGTGATCTCAAACCCTGGTAATGGTTGTAACAGTTTTCTTAAAGCATCTAGAATTCTTTACATATCTTGGTCAATACACCCAAAGTGTTCATAGGGATTTGTAGTTGAGTTGTTGATTTTTGTTGAGATTGTAAATTTTGATTTTTTCTCAAGACAATTCATTAGATAAATACAAATACAATTCATTTACAAGCTTTATTGCTCTCATGCCCCTACTCTTTATAATGTGTTGTTGTCTACAGAATACAGTAGCATCGTTTGATCCGTGTAGCCTGTTTCGATTGCTGAGATAATTTTCTCAATTATCATTATTATTGTTGTATTTATGCTACGGCATGTTGCCTTATGTCAACAACTTAGTTTCAATTATGGAAGGAAGAACAATAATAATGATGATGGCAAAGTTTTTTCTTTAAGTATGTTTTTTCTGATGACAGTACATAACTTTAGAATAATGATTAATGGATGATTCTTGTTGGACTAATGGTTTGTAATTTGTTTATAAATCATAAGTATCATGTGAGTATTATGATAATGAGGATGATGATGATTTGGTAATACATGATTAGTTTTTTACATTCTTCCTAATCACTAATTTGTGATTTCATAAAAGATATTGATTCTTATGAAAGAAAGGTTGAAGATTAGAGAATTGTTATATGGTTGGTTAAGGTAGTGGTTGCTAGGGTGGTCCTATTGATATGGTTGGCATTAACAATGGAGTTTCATATTTTCAACACGGTTGGTTATTTTTGGCGTTTGTCCTTGTATTCTATCATGTGGTTTTAAGAATTTTGTCATTGCTTGGTTTCCAAATTAATGACGTGTCCTTTGACCAATTAAGAAAAGGAAAAGAAAATATTTGAACTTGGACCCAATTTCATATTTCATTCATTCATTGTTGATTTTTATTCCAAAAGAAAAAGGAAAAGAAAAAAGATCATAGAAAAAGATTACATAAGAAAACCCAAGCATAGCAACCCAAAATAAGCATTATTACGGAGCACAGACACTTCGCTAAGTTGCAGTGTTCGTAGGTCTGTTGTATCCAATCGTATTTTAATAAAAACTAAAAAAAATTCAAACACATTTGGATACACCTAAATATAATTACGTGTTAATGTGTCTAGTCTTATTCTTAACATGTATTCTTAAAATGAATTTAAAAATAATATATATTATTATTTATTAAAATAAAAAATTATTATTGTAATTTATCTAAAAATATTTTATATTTTATATATATATCGTGTCCCATGTCTTATAAAATTTTAAATTTCATATGTTTAAATGTCTCATGTCATATCGTGTTCCGTATCGTATTTATCTTATGTCCGTGTTAATATCCGTACATCATAAAAGTATTATGTTTAAGTGTCAAAGCATTCCACACTAATACTTAACAAGAAGATAGTCAAGTAAATTAAAGCAGCTATTTTAAAGTGTAAGATATTTAATTTAATGCGTATTCTAATAACATTTACAATGAATTAGTTTTATTTGTAATATTTAAAAATGATATTAAAAATAAAAAACAATTATAAATATTCTTAAAAAATATATTAAATATGCACTAAAGACATATAAGCATTTCTTTAAATTCACACTATATAACAATAAATGGAATAAATTTAAATAATTTTGCTACACATTTTCATAGCAGATATTATTTTGACATTAATATTATTAACAATCAATACAAATACACAAGTTTTTTTGGTATTTTGTAAAGATAATCTAAATATATAATTAATTAGTAATAATTATAATTTTACTCGGATTTGAAAGGTGTTTTCTACATTGATAGTGTTTTTAGACATAATTTATCACACAAATTGAGTATATCAAACATTTTTTTTGTAATGTGAATCCAAATATAAAGTGTTTGAAAATACAACCACTCTACATGAACATAAAAATATCAACCATCAACAAATCATTTATGCAGGAACACAGAATGACTTCATATTTATATTTATAGTCAAATTTTATAAATAGTATAATCAAAATTAATTTATATTTATAAGTAATTAAATTAAATTTACATTTACAATAAAAATGTGAATAAAAGTGCAAAAAATAAGTAGTGCCGATTAGTGAGTGAGTTTTTGTATTCATAAAAATTTTAACGAGGAATGATAGGGGCAGTAACTTGTGTGACTTGTAGCCATCAAATAGACATCAATGATGATTTTAATGGTGTGAGATTTCATCCAATGACTTACTTTTCTTTTCTGGTTACATGCTTGCCAGAATTTGAAAAAATTGCTGGCCCTAAACTTTTTCCAATTTTAATTATTACATTATAAAAATATTTGATTATTGTATTGTTAAAACATGATTATTCTGTCAAGCCTGTGTGGGGAGTATGTATGCCACGTTTTCCATGTAGGATTCATACACAAACCAAACCAAACCAATTCACTCATTTGCTTTATCTTCTGTTCTTAAACTCATTGACACAAATTAAGGAACAGAAAAAGCAAAAGAAGAAGAACAATGGCCCTGCATCTGCAGCCACATACAACCACTCTTTGCACTACAAAGTCAAAGTCAAAGTATCATCATGGCAACAATGGTAGCCTTGTTAGAAATGAAACAAAACTCTTCAACCCTTTTGCCTTGAACTCATCATCATTCTCTGGTTCACTCACCCTCTTGCTTAATCCTAAACAAATGCACAATCTTACTTCGACCACTCCGAGGATCTCCATGCGTGTCGCTTCCAAGCAAACCTATATCTGTCGTGATTGCGGGTGCGAATCTTCCTTCTGCTTCAAAATAACTGTCAATGATTAATGTATCTTATGTTTGTGATTGATATTGATGCAGCTATATTTATAATGAGAGAACCCCATTTGAGAAATTGCCTGATAAATATTTCTGCCCTGGTAATTATTCCATTCTCTCTTCAATTTCAATACTATTATGAAGACAAGAAAGTAGGGTGTTTGAGCTAAATAGGTGCCAAAAATGGTGTTTTACTATGCAGTTTGTGGTGCTCCAAAAAGAAGGTTTAGACCATATGCACCAGCTGTCACAAAAAATGCAAATGACACTGATGTTAGAAAGGCAAGGAAAGATGAGATCAAAAGAGAAGAAGCATTTGAGTGAGTAATTCATTCACTCATCCATCTTTATATCTTGCTTCTTGTTCATGAATCATTCACTCACATAACATTATGTGACAAACTTTGTGCAGGAAAGCAGTTCCTATTGCAGTTGCTGTGGGAATTGTAGTGCTTGCTGCTGGATTCTACTTCTATCTCAATAGCAGCATTGTTTAGGATATCAGACAAGTGCTTCTAATTTATTCATCTTCTTTTTGTTTTTTCTGTTCACCTTTCACTAATTCCATTTTGTTCATTCTGTTCAGTTTGATTTTGATATATCTAGAACTCAGTATGTTAGGTTCTTTTTGCTTTCTAAGACTGAGCAAAGAGCTTCCATAGATATTGTATTATTACCTTGGGACACAAGATTTCTTCTGATATCATATTGTATGCCAGTGATAAGAAACATTGAAACAATTGATATTTTCTACAACTCAAGATTTTGTATTTTTTTTTTTTACTTGATTTAAATTAGCTTCAATAAATTCAATGGTAAAGAGATATTAGGCTTATAGATAAAAAGAAGAAAGAAACACAACAAAGACTTGCTAAAAATGATAACTTTAACCAATACTCTTAACAAAAACCCTTTATTCTAATACCTCAACTCTGGTAATTTCAAATGCAATGTTGATGTCATGGTTTGAGAATGGATCTTCTATGATTTTTTAAATGGTCTTATCATGTATGATGTCTCACTATTCATGTAATAGAAAATAAGTGGTGAAAAACACATGTAAAGATCATGTGAAAAATCAACATTAGAAGATCCATTCTCCTCATCACTTTGTCAATAGAGAACTTATTGGTTTCATCATAACTAACCTCTCTTATCTTCTCATAAATATGCTATGAATATCCATCAAACTTTACCTAAGAAAAAGAAGAAAAACGCCTGCTCTCTATAGGCTATGGCTATTAAATTAAGACTGAATGACTGATACCAAAAATATTAACAGGAAGATAGTAATGATAAAAGAAAAGGACACTAATATTGACACAGGTGTAGTGGCAGAATTACACATTGTGAATTTTCAATCTTGCAAAACAAATGAACCCTCTATTCTTCTATCCATGGAAGGTGGAGGAGGGAAATTTAATGGAGAAAACATATCACTAAAGCTTGAGGTTGGTGCGGGCTTAAACTCATAAGGGCCTTCCTTTGGTCCCCAAACCTGCAATCACATAAGAAACAATACATTTTTAGGGTTTTCTCCATCTTCTGGGCACATCTGATCTTTTATAAGAGAGAGTAAATTAACAACTTTTTTTCTTTTATATAGTTTTAAAAAAAAAAAAAAAAAAGCTAAAATCTTATTTTTGCTAAAAATTATTCTACATAGTTTTCC
>NC_029792.2:128213067-128214517 GCF_000816755.2 Arachis ipaensis | reverse complement strand
CCAAGGAAAGTTAAAAGCATTTATTTATTTTTTTTTAAATTATGATTGTTTTATAAAATATATACAAAAATGTGAAATTATTTTTTCAGTTTGTGAATTTTCTTCTCAAAAATAGGTTTAAATAAACACACCCAATATTAACTAGAACTATAAAGGTAAAGAAATCAAATTAAACATTTAAATAAGACAACGGAGTTAAAAGTAAACTAACTTGCTTCCCATCATCATCGAAACCTCTATCCCACGTATGTATCTCATTGTTCTTCATAACAGCAACTTCTGAAGTACAGTAGGTTGCTCCATTCTGCTATATAAAGATATAAAGATAATAGTTTGATCAAAATACAGTGGTAGTGGAGAAAGAACATGGTAAATAGGATATAAAGATAATAGGTTGATTGAAATACCCATGAATTTGGAAACCCGCCAGGCGGGGTTGAACCTTCATATAAGCAACGCTTCCCTCGCGGACAACGTTTAAGATGTATTGTTGTCAAGTGTTCTGCAAGGTCCTGCAATCCAAACAATGAAGTATTATAGTAATGTTTACTTAACTAAAAAGCTAGATACCTTTAAATAAAGAAATTTGTGTGATTCACTCCAGTTAAAGACAACAAAGTATCAAACAGACATAAATTTATCAAGAATTCCCACTTAGTAGATACTTAACAAATTGTTGATGAAACAGATTTTTGTGCAATACTTAACAATTTAGTCATGAATATGAAGTAACCTTGGTACAAGCAGAAATTTTTCTTTGATTTCTGAGTTAATGCATCCTTTGATTTTAAATTCAGTCTAAGACTGAACATTTGTGATTAATTCTTTTCATAATTTACTGCAAAACTGATACAATACACAATATGGGAAGAAGCAACCACCACTCAAGCAACTATAGGGCACACAAGCCATTGCCGCTGATAAAAACAGCAACCATATGATTTTTTTTTTAATCTAAAATTCTCACAGATCAATGATTGATTTTGCCAAGTCTAGTCTCTAATCACCTAAAATAGATAGGGGAGCTCCTCTCTATAAAAGTGATGATCCTAGAAGGTTACACAAGATTTTTCCCAATACCAAGAGGGTCTTCTTGCTTTCATTCAGTAACTACAATGTTTTATTTTGATAATAATAACTAAAGGAAAAAAAATCATTAACACAAGGAGAATGATAATACAATAGTTACAATGTCATATACTAATTCCTAAACAACCTCACACTAAGATTTTCCAATTTTCCCCCCAATAACAACTTATACTTGCCTTTCTTTTTATGATTGTATACATCTACATAGCACTCGAACATCCAAAAGACAATCTTGTACCATTTAATAGTCTCTTTCTCTCTTGCTTTTCTTTATTTTCGTGATTTCAGCACCATACCCTTAACTCTGAATTTCTAACATCGAAGAGTTTTTGTTTCTTTTAGTCTAAACTCGTTCCTGTCT
>NC_029792.2:128209198-128213051 GCF_000816755.2 Arachis ipaensis | reverse complement strand
ATACGGAAGAAAGACACCCCTAAGCTAAGATCACAATACAATTACAAACATGAAGGACAGCTCACCCCAATGACTTCTTCCGGCTGTGGACGCTGATCCTTTGATCGATCACAAAAATTCTTATACTCCTCCATGTCTCTAATTGCATATGTACTTAACTGCCATTGAACAGAAGTTAGTATCCGATTTCGTTCTCTACAAAATACAACATTCACTTGTAGCAAGAAAAGGGTATACTATTCCTCCGAAGGAAAAAAAATGGAATCATGTGTCTGAAAACCAGAACAAACATATAAAGCATGCATCAATGTAATATAGGGAAATAATTGGATAAATTATGGTTAAATGTAGTCATTGAGTGGTATCTAGGTCTTGGTAAAAGTATAGTTCACGATAGAGTAGCATTATTACTCATATACAAAGTCCAAATAGCAACTAACATTTCATTACAATTATCCCCATTTGACCCGCTTCACAGTGCATACATAATACCAGAAACACTTAAAAAGAAGTTTAATGAAGTTCAAAACGAGTTTTTCTTTGTTCCATTTTGGTAAGGAAGGCATGATGTAAAGTTATCTATTCAATTCCTTTCTATTGAACAGAAATGCTTCAACACTTTAAAGAAGATCTCAGTATTGTTTTATGAAAATAGCTAGAAGTGTGAAAATTAAGCGACATCAGCACCATTAATACTACAATGTAAATCATGGTACTGAAGACAAGAGTAGTTTGGATAACTTAACCACTATTATTAAAGTGACAAAATGCATACCTCAACATCACATTTCAGCTCTTTTGGACAGGGCTTCACCATTAAGAACCTCTGCAAAACGATGAAAGATGAGAATTTGTACTATAGGGACAATCGTAAACAACACCACAAAAATCTTGACTCATGACAACATTCACACAAGCTCCTGGTTTATGGAAGCCTAAGTTTCCTATTAAGAATTCAAGTTTGAACAAAGAGTAAATGCAATAAATGTTGCAACTCCCATAATATCATACCTGCCGAAAGGGTTTTTGCGGACTTCTCCAAAAGGCCTAGAAGCACAAAGAAAAAACTTAACTGGGCTAATTATAAAAACATAAACAAAAATAAGGAAAAAGAAAACAATGATTTGGATGTATAAAGTGGCATTCCTTGTAAAAGGAGAAAGTAGGAGGTTATTCACCTTCAGATAACTTGGGAAGATTCAAACTGAATGCAATCTATTGATATAACAAATAAATACCTCCTCATTTTCTTTCTCAATTCACTATGGGAAACTTAGAGACTTGAACCATAGTGCTCACCTGCTCAAAATACAGGACTTTCGAACCATCCACTAGCTCGGCTGCCGGGCATGTAAGCGCTCTACAAAGACCAAATTCAAAGTTTTGTAAATGTTTTTCCTCTCAACCAACTTAAAAATTCTCATATACTCCCAATGAATGTTCCGAGAGCATGCATTAAATGTGGTCTAGAAGCACATAAGAATTTCTTTTAACCAACTTACTACTAACACAAGAAACAACATAGAACAATAGTGACCAACAAAAACACCACAATATAAATGCATTCTAAGTGTTACACAAATTGCAATATGAACGGACCTAATGTTGAAATAGTTATCAGGGTCTCTTGCAGCTTGCTCCTTTGAATACTACACACACAAAAAAAACAATACTTCACACAATAAGAATAACAAAGAAACAAAACACAAACCCCATTTTGAAAAAAGGGGAAAAGGAGAAACCTTTTCGCCAGTGAGGGAATTAGCAACGAAACGGGCATGGTCCCAACGAGTGGTGGACTTGCTGAGGCGTTTAACGAGAAGGGCACCGCCAATAAGCAAAAGGGTCTTCACAGCCAACCCTCTTGCGCGGTTCCACACATTCGTGTTGTTCGAATCCGACCCATTATTACCCATCTATCTATCAATCTTTGGTGAAGAAATGAAGGTGCTGTTTGGTTTTGAGGAATCAAATCATGGAATTGAATTGAATTGGATTGGATTGGTTTCAGGTTGTGGGTGGTTTTAGTAGAGGCATTAACACAAACACCATATCGGCACAGTAACTAGAAAACAGCAAGTGTTTCTAGAAGATGATGAACATCGGAAATTCGGAATTGGAGTAAGAGAGGGTTTCGTTTCTTTTTCTTCAACACAGAAAGAAGGAGAGGGATAGAGAGAGCTGAAAAGAAAAGAGGTTCCAATTTCTCTTCAACCCCCACTTGCCACCACTTGTCACTCCCACTTTCTTTGCCTTCAACTCACAAATTCACCAAAATTCATTAAAGAAAAGAAATACACAGTTTCCAGTTTTTTCTTTCCCAGAATCGACCAACAAAACGAAGTTCTTAGGTGAAATTAATGACTCTGTTTTTTTGTTTGTGATGAATTATGGACACTTAGCTAATTACTCTTTTCATTTTAAATGGGCCCAAAAGGAAAAACAATATATAAATAATTGTTTATTTATAATATCAGGGTTTTAATTAATTTTTGTAATGACATTTTTAATTTAATTTGATTATTGAATTAGAAAAATTACTATTATATGTATAATTGTTATATTTTTTGTCAAAGAGATTCTCATTAATTTGTTGGTCAATGACAAACTCTTAAATAAAATTTAAATATATGTAAATTAGTCTTTAACCTGTCGAGTTAAAAAATTCTCGGGCAATTTACGTAAATAAATTGTTACACCTTTAAAATTACGCAAATGCATTGTTTCAAAAATAAAGACGCAAATGCATTATTTCATGTATCTATAGTAGTGGTTTACACAAACACAAAATTTGCTACTGTCAGTCACGGATTACGTTGAAATGTGGCAGCATGGAAACCGCTATAGCTTGTCGCGGTTTCTGCTTGATTTGAGTTGGTCATAAACCGCTGGCAGTAGCGGTTTATGTGTATTGGGACACATACGTAAACCGCTGAAGGCAGCAGCGGTTTACGTTAAGTATGGGTTGTGTTCTTTGCCGTTGATTTGCATTTGAGGTTCTAGCTAAACGAATTTTTTTTATTTGTGCAACTTTATTGTCTTATGTCAAAAGCTAATGTTGAGAAAATAAAAGTTATAGCTAGTGCCTGCTTAATTTTGGTATGAGCTATTTGGTGCACTTAAAGTTTGGAGAATCATAATTTATTGAGCAAGTTCAACAGTATTAAGATCAATTATACGAATCACTTTTCACCTTTCGTCGATTCAATAATAGTTTGATTTGTCACAAAAAATATATACTACTTAAAAAAAATCTCATAAAAGAACGTTCTAGTAAGAATTTCTTAAAAATTATAACAATTCTAGTTAAATTGAGGACTATATAGGATTCGCATTATATTAAGTATCCGATGAGTAAATGCTTCGATAAAATAGGCCATCAGCTGCATTTTATCGCTATCAGGCAAGGCAAGTATGAAACTTTGTCCAAGTAAAATATTTGCATTATCAACATTACCAATTACCAACAGCTATATGGTTTGCATAAGTAAAAAGTAAATGGATTAAGCATAAACTCTTTTCCTCATATTTAGTTCCTTAAAATGGGGTGTGAAGATTCCAAACTATAGGAAGTTGATATCATTGAAACGAATTCATTATGATTATTATAACACAAAAACACACCTTGAAATCACAACTAATGTATCTCGCACGAGAATTCTATAGTGAAATTAACCGCTGCACGATTTATTTAGCCGTTTTTTCTATTATTTTTTAAAGAGATGTATATTTTCTGTAATTATAAAAGTCTTTTGTTAAAATTATATTTTCTTTAAATATTTAAAAAAATTAAAATAAAATTAATTTTGTATTTTAAATTTTAAAATACAAATTTTTATATATTTATTAAATC
>NC_029792.2:128207689-128209181 GCF_000816755.2 Arachis ipaensis | reverse complement strand
ATAGAAAGGTATAATTATTCTGATAGGTATTAGTAATTTTTTTTAATTTATAAAAATAATTCATAAGAATATAAAATTTTACCAATTAATATGTATTTAAAAAATTATTTTTAAATCTTAGCCATTACATTAGCTTTTGGCATAAGATAATAAAGTTGCACAAATAAAAAAAAATTATTTAGCTAGAACTTCAAATGCAAATCAACAGCAAAGAACACAACCCATACTTAACATATATCGCTACTCCCTCCAGCGGTTTACGTACGTGTCCCAATACACATAAACCGTTACTGCTAGTAGCAATTTATGACCAACTCAAATCAAGCAGAAACCGCGGCAGGCTACAGCGATTTTCATGCTGCCACATTTCAACGTAATTCGTGGCTGACAGCAGCGGATTTTGTGTTTGTGTAAACCGCTACTGCTAGCAGCGGTTTCTATAGATACATAAAACAATACATTTGCGTCTTCATTTTTGAAACAATGTATTTACGTAATTTTAAAGGTGTAACAATTCATTTATGTAAATTGCCCAAAATCCTATGAGCAATAAAACAAAAACTCATCATTTTATTAGGATAAATGGTTTCGAAATCTGCCTTATGTACGTAAGATGTGGCAATTTAATGGTCAATAATAAATCTTTAAATAGAGTTTAAATATGTGACGGACTCCTTATCTTGTTGAATTAAGAAATGTCACGAAAAATAAAAAAATAAAATAAATATTAAATGGCCGATATTATTTTTTTTATATTTATTTTATAAACACTAGCAAATTTTCTGTTTTTTACTAAAAATATTGATTCCTAATATTATAATCATTAGAATCTCGATTTAACTCTTAAAATCTTTTGATATCATAATTTTTAATGAGTCAATCAATTCTAAAATTTATACTAAGTCGAACGATTTTACACTTTCATATTTTACGTCTTTAAAAATCTATTATTAAAAAATAATAAAACAAACCCTAATTTATTTTAGAAAATATTAAAACGAATGTTCAACCATTTATATCATTAGTGACAAAAAAACATTTATAGCTTTAAACAAATACATTTTTCTTATAATATTCGGGTATAATATTCCCAATCAAATTATTCTTGAAAATATAATCCCTTATAATATTTATTTTAATCTTTAAACAAATACTCACTAAATGTCCCATTTCCTAGGATTGCGAGGATAATATCACGCGTAAAATTTTTTAAAAATTTTGATTAACATGTATTTTTACGATACATATTAAAAAAGAAAATATTAGAAGATGAAGTTTTTAGCATTTTTAATATACTTTTAAGACATTTAATACATAAAAGTATCAAAGTTCCTATTTTAACTTTTTAAGTATCTTTAACAAATATCAAAAAGCAAATATTTGCTGATTTTTTTTAATAACAAGTGTCGTTAAAGTTGTTATAAAAATTCTTTCTATTAAACTTCTTAACTAATATGTTTAAAACTATTATTATGAAGACCTATTTTTTATT
>NC_029792.2:128196372-128200380 GCF_000816755.2 Arachis ipaensis | reverse complement strand
CTGATGACTAATTTTGATGTACAACTTAAAAAAAAACCAAATCAATACTTAAAAGATTTTAACGCTAATAAAATAGTACTTAATATTGATAAATGATAAAATAGTCTTTGAATAATTTTAAAATTTGATAAGCATGCTTCCAAACTTGTTGTAACACATTTATAACAAAAATACTATTGAATTGATCACTGTATTTTACTAAAATGACAGCATCCTAAACTAAGGTATAATTAATGATGACTAATTTTGATGTACAACTTAAAAAAAAACCAAATCAATACTTAAAAGATTTTAACGCTAATAAAATAGTACTTAATTTTTGTTATTGATAAAATAGTCTTTGAATAATTTTAAAATTTGATAAGCATGCTTCCAAACTTGTTGTAACACATTTATAACAAAAATACTATTGAATTGATCACTGTATTTTACTAAAATGACAGCATCCTAAACTAATTACTTAGGTATAATTAATAATTAAATTAACACAGCCATAAGAAAAAATTCTCCAAATCACACCAAATGTATCCTAATTTTTCCAAACCTCCCTTCCCAATGCACTCTATCCTTCCCAGCGCATTTTCTCACTTTGAGATCCGGAAAATTATCCCAAATTAAAATTTTTTTTTCTAAACCCCTAATCCAGTAAATTACAGATTAAAAAATTCCCATGAATCCTAATTACTCCAAAAAAGAACCTATTAGTTCAAAAATTCAAATCACTGAAAATGGTCAATTTTAGATTAATTTATAATTAAAAAAGATTAATAACAATAAAGTTCATTTAAAAGAGAAAGCAAATAGATTCATATACAATAATTCAAGAATTTGGAAGTTGTGAGTGAATCCCCTCCAGTAAAAAAAATGGATGTGTCCAATATTTAATCTCACTTTTTATTATTCTTTTTTCTATTTATTTTTGGTCTCACTTATAAAATTAAAAGTGAGAAATCACACTTTATTCTTTTAAGTGTTAAAAAAAATGGAGAGGATCTATTTTCTTAATAACCATTATTTCTCTGTCTCTAACCAACCCAAGTAACAACACAAGCCTGAAGAAACTGTAACTGCTGAGAAAGAAAGTGAAAAGAAAGAGAAAGAAAAAGTTTCTGAACTCCCGAAAACAGACAAAGATGATATGGGGGGAGAAGAAGTGAAAGAAACCGTAGTAGTTGAAGTTAAAAAAAAAAAGGTGGTGACTGTTTCATCTATTGATGATGATGGTGCCAAAACCGTTTAGACTATTGAAAAAACCGTTGTTGCTGTCGCCTCTGTTTCAACAATAGAAAATCCACATTCACCGGCATAGAAAGTTTCCCGACGATGAGACGCCACTGCTATGTGTGTTTCTTATGTTTGACCGTAGGGAGAGAAGCGAACCACCATGAAGCACAAACTGACAACAGATGACACAGGAGCTTATGGATATAGAAGACCTGGCGGCGAAACGACGACCACACAATATTGGCGACCGCGGCTCTATGAGAGTGGGAAGGTTGAGGTGCTGTTTTGGCTCGTTTCAGAGTGAAAAAGCAAGAGAGTACATCAAGAAAGGAGATTAGGTTATGGAGTTAGATTTTTCAAGTGAGATTTAGTTAATTAATTAATAATTGAGTAGTGCTAGGGAACTAATAGCTTAAGTGTATAATGTGTACGCTAATTTTGGATACTAGGGATAATAAACATCTCATGTTATAAAAAGCTAATTTTGGATTCACCAAGGTTCGAACTCTTGACTTTCCGAATCTGGAACTCTTATACCATGTCCTGAAACCACTCATCCCAAAAACATAATCTGACAAGACAATGTAACACTAATAATGATATCTCTAATACTTTCTAAACCTTCATTGTACACATTGTACGCTTAGGTCATTGGCTCTCTATACTTTCTCTTAATAATTTTATGTGGATATATATATTGTGGCCAGCTTAGTAGTATTTTCATTGGATATGTGTTTCAACCAATTCGAGAGCAAGTTTGTTAAATTTTAAAATTATTCAAAGACTATTTTATTAATAACAAAAATTAAGTACTATTTATAATCGTCAGAATCTTCGGAGTTCTATATTAATATTTACTTCTAAAAGATAGGTCGCATTCACGTACATGCGGTGCATTTTATATTTCGTAATTTTTGCCGAAAACATCAATTAAGAAAAAACAACACAAAGGAAACAAATCCTAAAACACAATGTAATTAAGCATTTTACTAACTATTACACAGTTGCCGTTTTCCAAAGGGATATCCATGTCATGATCAAACTCTGGAGAGAAGCAATCTTGGGATTGGGATTTTCCTTCTTAGCCTCGTCAGTGAAACAGTAAACAGGAGCTTGCCAATTTGGATCATCAAGAACTGCACCAACCTCAAATGTCATCACATGTGCAGTGTACCCCGGTGGACCTGTAGTAGTGTCACCAACCATACTTAGCATCATATTTAACATTCACTTCCAAATCAGTGGTTCCTAGCAAATGACACTACTTTCATAATTTCACATCACTGCAATTTGTTATTGCAGGGTTTTAAGCATTTTGACAAGCGGAGTGATCAATTCACTCACCCACTTAAGTAAACATCAAAAATTTATATATTGTCTTATGTATGCAATATTTTTTTTTTGTTAGTCTATCGTCTAAAGTTTTACCCAACTAATCTGCTGACTCTATTAAAATCGCACACCTAATTATGGTGGGTAAATCTCCTAACAAAAATAAGTCTGCTTAAACGAATTCAATTCATTTACTATTTGGACCAATTCCGTTGATTATATATATAGTAATTTATTAATTAACAATAATCTTTAAATTCGTAATAAATTAGTTTTTAATTTATTGAATTAAAAGATACTATAGAAAAAAAAGTTTACATCGTTACTAATAAAAGTCTAAGCTATTGTACTGAAAATCTAGCAAAAAAAAAAAAAAATACTAGGGAGTTTGTTAGATACACCCTTTGAAATCATAGTTTAACATTTTAGATTATACCCATGAAATCAATATCTGAGAATTATTAAAATCCAAAGCAAACATGAATTGTGGTAATAGCAATGTACCTTCAAAGAAGACCCACTTAACAGGCCTTTTAGTTGCAACATGCTCATAATAGCGAATGAAATGAACCTTCTCCCAAACATTGCAAAGAAAGTTATCAACCATCCTCTGACCCAAATAAGTAGCACCATGAAGCCAATTTGGCCTCAGAATCCCAACAGGAAAATGCTTCACATCACACTCCCTCTGATAAGGATCAAGAGTGTAGTAGAAGGAGGTGCCATTGTCCCACTCAACATCGTACAACACATGATTCGTGAGTTGTTCTTCGATGATGTTCAAGTTTCTGCCATTTATGAAGTCGTACCATAGCTCCACCTTCTGGAGGACACCGGTTCTGTTGTACCATATGAGGGAGTGGAATTGGAGTGGCCACTCTGATGGGGTTGGTGGTGGTGGCTTTGATGCCATTGATAAAGAAGGGGGGAGTAGAAGTAGAAGGAGGAGGAGGAAGAACAAAGAAGACATGGGTGCCCCCATTGATGCTTACAAAACAAAACTAGATAAGAACTATAAAAGATGAGGTTCAAGATTCACACCATAATGCTTTAACAAATATTCTGCGTTTTTTTTTTTTTGAAATTTAGCTACAGTCGACTTCACGTGAAGTTGATAGTTAAAAGCCGTTAGATAGTTTGACTGATTTGACTAAATTTTCATCTAACGGCTTTCAATTATTTTTTTTTGTGACTGAACGGCTTTCAACTATTAACTTCACGTAAAGTCCACTGCACTTGAGTTTCCATTTTTTTTAATTTCTAACTGAAGATGGAAAGATTGTCATTTGAACTTTAGCATGTTGATATTTTGCGTTTTTTATGAATTATATGTAAGTCTTTCTTTATATAAAAATTTTAATTCTTCTAGGTAACTAACATTTTTTTGTTGATTAAATTTTTTATACAAAATAAGTCTAAATAGATTAATTTTAATGAAAAAAATGGTGAAAC
>NC_029792.2:128184693-128189372 GCF_000816755.2 Arachis ipaensis | reverse complement strand
TTACTAATAAAAGTCTAAGCTATTGTACTGAAAATCTAGCAAAAAAAAAAAAAAATACTAGGGAGTTTGTTAGATACACCCTTTGAAATCATAGTTTAACATTTTAGATTATACCCATGAAATCAATATCTGAGAATTATTAAAATCCAAAGCAAACATGAATTGTGGTAATAGCAATGTACCTTCAAAGAAGACCCACTTAACAGGCCTTTTAGTTGCAACATGCTCATAATAGCGAATGAAATGAACCTTCTCCCAAACATTGCAAAGAAAGTTATCAACCATCCTCTGACCCAAATAAGTAGCACCATGAAGCCAATTTGGCCTCAGAATCCCAACAGGAAAATGCTTCACATCACACTCCCTCTGATAAGGATCAAGAGTGTAGTAGAAGGAGGTGCCATTGTCCCACTCAACATCGTACAACACATGATTCGTGAGTTGTTCTTCGATGATGTTCAAGTTTCTGCCATTTATGAAGTCGTACCATAGCTCCACCTTCTGGAGGACACCGGTTCTGTTGTACCATATGAGGGAGTGGAATTGGAGTGGCCACTCTGATGGGGTTGGTGGTGGTGGCTTTGATGCCATTGATAAAGAAGGGGGGAGTAGAAGTAGAAGGAGGAGGAGGAAGAACAAAGAAGACATGGGTGCCCCCATTGATGCTTACAAAACAAAACTAGATAAGAACTATAAAAGATGAGGTTCAAGATTCACACCATAATGCTTTAACAAATATTCTGCGTTTTTTTTTTTTTGAAATTTAGCTACAGTCGACTTCACGTGAAGTTGATAGTTAAAAGCCGTTAGATAGTTTGACTGATTTGACTAAATTTTCATCTAACGGCTTTCAATTATTTTTTTTTGTGACTGAACGGCTTTCAACTATTAACTTCACGTAAAGTCCACTGCACTTGAGTTTCCATTTTTTTTAATTTCTAACTGAAGATGGAAAGATTGTCATTTGAACTTTAGCATGTTGATATTTTTTATGATTTATGAATTATATGTAAGTCTTTCTTTATATAAAAATTTTAATTCTTCTAGGTAACTAACATTTTTTTGTTGATTAAATACAAAATAAGATCTGTGTGGTGTGTGGTTAATTGATGTGGCACATTTTATCACATAATTGTTTTAACTTGCTATATTATCATTGGTGGATATTAGAATAAAGATTCTACAATTGTCTTCATATGAAAATATTTTTTTTTGTTATTAGATGATAAAATTTAGAGGTAAAATTAAAAAAAAAATGTTTTAGTCTGTGTGGTTAATTGATGTGGCACATTTTATCACATAATTGTTTTAACTTGCTATATTATCATTGGTGGATATTAGAATAAAGATTCTACAATTGTCTTCATATGAAAATATTTTTTTTTGTTATTAGATGATGAATTATAAAATTTAGTTTTAACATGTTATAAAAATATTATCTTTATTTAAAGTGTTATTAAATAAACAAATCACACTTTTAATACAAATATCTTCATGAGAATAAGAGCCATTATCATTTAACCTATGACGTCAACTTTAATCGGTATAAGCTAAAGCAGACTAATATAGCAAGTTGGGTTGGTCTAGTGGTTAGCTCATTAGTCCGCTTAAGCAAGTGTTGGAGGTTCGAATCCTGCTTTGTGCATGCAGCAACCCATTAGCTAGCGACAAACCTTTAAATGGAGCTCAGTACCGCGACGGATTAGTCCTTGACCTGCCAGGATAGGGAATACTGTGAGAAACCACAAAAAATAGAAACCTTTTAAATTTTATAAGAATAAAACCAAAAGAAAAATTTTACAAAGACTAAAACAAATAAAAATATTTTATAAAGGCAAAAACTTATTTAAGTTAAAAAAAGGTTTAATCAGGAATAAAGTAGCAATAGACTTTATTAATAATTAGCAAACTTTAAAGCTTAAATTCAACCGAATAACTTGTAACAGTTCTAGCCTCAGAGCAAAGACTCTGCCGGGTCATATTCATGCTTTCTACACCAATATCCCCTGTCAAAGAAACCAATTGTTACTCTTATCTTTGTAAACATCACCTACCAATAGAGAGACATATCCCAAAAATACAGAGACATTATTATTATTATTCTTATTATATACACCAATTTCATAATTCCATATGATCATGTGCAGAATAAGCCATCCTCCTCATCAACCTCCCAAAAGAGGAGCTGCTTCTACTTTTTCTTTTTCTTATACTTATTCTTGTTTGCTTCTCATTCTCATCAGTGAAACAATACAGAGGAGCTTGCCAATTTGGATCATCAAGAACTGCTCCAACCTCAAATGTCATCACATGAGCAGTGTATCCTGCAATCACACACCAAATTAGTCTCACTTCACAAACAAATTCTAGTAACTTGCCGAATCTAACACTTCTAATAACAACAAGCGCGCATAAAGATTCCGACCTAATACGCCGAAAAAACAAGCTAGCTAGCTAACTAGACAACATTTAAAACATCACAACTGCAGAATACTTTTTGTTAGGAATTCACAATGATCATACTTAAGTTGATACTTATATTATAACAACCTACGTGCATTTTATATATTCAAATCTCAGCACAATTGTCATCAGAGAAGATCAAACTCCTTGAAAAACTGGACATTTGAACTCAATTGCAACCAGTAAAGGGTGTTGAAACTTGAAAGTGAGCACTTTAGTCAATAAAATACTGAAAATAATCTCATGTTCAATGTTTCTCTCATCAGATTCGGGTAGTGTCAGTTATCGTTCCATAACAGAATAATCTTTTATAATCATTGAACTCGGACATAGAGAAATACCAGATTCTCATCAGAATTTATTGTTTTTGACACCACTTTTAGCTATTAATCAAATTCCTTTAATTTAGAAATCCAACAACATACTTTAGCCAACACTTTTAAACATTGATGGCTAATTGATAACCAAAATAATAAATTCTCATAGCTCTCTAGTATTCCTCTAAAATTAATGTAACAATTAAATGGAAAAAAATTGGTAAATTTGGTAGACACCAATTAGATGAACAAAAATGGTAAGTTTACATAAAAAATCTGCCACTAAACTAACTATTATGTATTTGTATATATAAATACATCAACAATATTATGCATACACCAAAATTAGTCATCAAAATCAGTCACTAGTATAAAATACATATTGGAATACAAAAATATATTAAAAATAAATTAAACTACATATATATTTATACACAAATACATTGGTTGTTATTTTTAGTAACTAATTTTGATATATAAATAGCATTTTTGATTTGCAATGTGAGAAGTTAGTTAGAGTAGTTAAAAATAATGCTACACATCCAAATGTTTTTCTTAACTAAGTCCAACCAAGTTTATCCAACATAACAAAAATCAGTCATGACTAGCATTATTTTAAGTCTTATTATTTAAATTGGTTGGACTTAATTCATAAAAAAAAATACTTAGGACTTGAATGTGCATCATTACTCTCGTGAGAAAATACTAACTAACTTTCCCTCCAAATCTAACAAACTGAAGAAGCAGTGGAGAGGTACCTGAGTAGAAGATCCACTTAACAGGTCTCTTAGAAGCAACATCCTCATAGTAAACAATGAAATCAGCTTTCTCCCAAACATTGCAAACAAAATTATCAACCGTCTCCTGGCCCAAGTAGTTAGCACCGTCCAGCCAATTGGGCCTCAGGATCCCAACCTCCAGTTGGAACACGTCGCATTTCGCCTCAGCTGGATGGACAGTGAACTGAAACGACGTGCCGTTGTTCCACTCGGCGTCGTACAGGATGACGTCATCAAGCTGTTCTTGAATGATGTTCAAGTTGCGCCCATTGATCCAGTCGTACCATAGGTCAATCTTTTGCAGTGCTCCGCTTCTGTTCATGAACAGCACCGAGTGGAATTGGTGCGGCCAATCTGCTGGAATTGGAACTGGAGATTCTTTAGGGTTTCGTGATGATGAAATTGGAAGTGGAAGCAGATTGAGGAGAAGGAGAAGGAGGAGGAGGTGGTGGAGAAATGGCGGTGCTGAATTGGGTTTATTAGTGGCCATGGCTGCTTCGAGTGGAGTCAAACACCAAGGATAAGGAAAAAGTGTGAGCTTTCAACTCTCAACAACTCTGTTTTATTTACTTTATTTATTTATCAAAGTAATATTATGTGGATAATTTTTTATATATTTATATTTTTAATTATAAGAATAATTACTAAAATTTTATATTTTTTATATATAATCACCATTCTCTTATTTATTTGCCTTCTTTTGTTTTTATTTTTTAGCTTTTGCGAATACAAAAATAACTTTTTTATTTTTGATATTGGATTAATAATGGTATTTTTTTAATTGTGGACTATTGCAGTCTTTTTTTGAAATGTAGGATAATTTAATTTAAAGAGTAAAAATTGGACTGTCTAATTTTTGAGAAATACAAAAATCAAACTGTCTGATTTTTTTAATTTTTGTACTCGAACCCTCCAATTTGTGTTTAAAAAATTAAAAAAATTGAAGTACATAAATCGGACCCTCTAATTTGTGTTTAAAAAAATTTAAAAATTTTGATATACACAAATTGAAGGGTTTAATTTGTGCACTTTAACTTTTTTTTTTTAATACAAATCGGAGCCCACCGATTTGTATACCTCTCATAATTTTAAAAAATACAAAAATTATAATATTAAAATA